>NW_021319982.1:1488632-1622489 GCF_001605985.2 Dendrobium catenatum | reverse complement strand
GCCGCCGGACTTCTGCCCGACCTTCATCGGACAACCGCCCGGTCGTCGACCATGGCCGAACCACCGCCCGACCGCCATTGGACTTCTGCCCGACCTTCGTCGGACCATTGCCCAACCGCCGACTGCTGCCAGACTTTAGCCCGACCTTCGTCGGACCACCGCCCGGCTGCATGCCGCCACCGGACCACCGGTCGGTCGCCGACAGCCGTCGGACCTCAGCCCGGCCGCCTACCACCGCCGGACTTTAGCCTGACCTTCGTCGAACCACCGCTAGAACGCCGACCACCGTCGGACTACCGCCCGGCCGCCGACCATCGCCTAACCACCATCCGGCCACCGACTGTAGTTGAACTTCAGCCCGACCATCGCCGGGCCACCGTCTGGCCGCCGTTCACCATTAGACCTTCATCGAATCATTCCTTGTCAGCCAGACTTTTGTACAAAACCCGTCGGATTTTTGTCCGACCGTCATCGGTTCTTTGACTAGCTCTTCAAATTACTGTAATCTGATCACCTCTAAATCGAGGGACGGGTCAACCTTGTAATTCACTCAAGTTTAGTGGAATATTTTCACCTGGGCGAGGACCCGTGGTTTTTCCCTCTTTGTGTTTTCCACGTAAAAAGGATCGGGTGTCTTAATCTCTCTCTTTCTGCTTGCGTGCTGGATCTTCGTACAATGCTAAGACGCTAAACATCAATTTTCTCTATCGCCGCGAATATTCTTGGACGCAACAAAGTTTAATGTTTTTAAGTCCATTTTAATAAAAATTTTAGTAGAATATTCGTTCTTAATTTCTTTTGCTAAAGAGCTTTGCTATTATTTGATCCACATAATTACAAAATAAAGATTCTTAAAAAAATTATTTTATTGTTGTATTTTCAAAAAAAAAAAAACAAAGTTTCCTTAAACTAGTGAACTTCAATCGATTGAAAGAAGGGGTATATACAATTTTGAATTAATTATAAAACATATAAAAAATAAAAAATAAAAACTAGTGCATAGATTGGTATCTAGTTCAAGAAAACTAAAAAAAAAGTTATCGAAGTAAAAATATTAGAAAATTATAAATATACAAAGAGAAATAACAAATATTATAATTTTTTATGCTTTAATCCCTAATAACAAAAAAATTAATTTCTCAGCATATTTTTTAAATTAAATGGCCATAATTTATAATATCAAGCACTTAATTGCTAAACTTATATTATATAAAAAAAAATCAGTGGTTAGGAATATAAATTGGCATCACATAAAACACCTTAAACGTGATAATTTTTTAATTACCAACTAAAAACTTTCTCAATTTGCAGATAAAAAGATTGTTAACAGTTAATGGGCCTTAACATATCACAAAGGTGGCCTAACTAGGAGCCCATCTTAACTGGGCCTGACTACCACATTAAAATGTTGATTTTTTAGGACATGTGAAATATCTTCTTATTCTAGTTGTATTTTTCAAACACAATTATAAACAAACATAAATTAATAAATGTGATTTTTTGTTAACCAAAATTGATACCTATCATCATCTTTATCACTAGATGTTTTCGATCATTCAACATCATTGACCATCATTGTTGTTATTTATATTATGATTTATAACATACGTTGATGTCATTCATAATCAAAACTTGATAAATAACCTATGGACCAGCATTGACATCCGCACTTTACCAACAATGATATTGAACATCGCCATTGTTACACATATATCAACGAGTGACATCTAATGTCCATCTTCCCTCATAACAAGAGAACGATCAAGCCGAGTCTTCATTGTCACCAAATTTTTTCACTTTCTCCATCAAACGTCGTCCACAAACTACCACACAATTGACATTTAATGTCTGCTACCTCTAACATTCGATGCCCATCATCCTCGCCACCCTATCTCCCTTTTATCAAGAGAGATATTTGCTAAGCTGATTGTTGGGGAAGTTGAGGAGTAAACACCACAATGACGAAACAAGCGAGAAAGTAAAAGCTGTGAAAAAATAAAGGACACTAGGAAAAATCCAAATAGGGAAAAAAAACAACTGAGGCACACCACACCAATAAATCAATTATGAAAATTAGGATAAACAAGTACTAATATCTCTCCTCTCTCACTCTAATTGATTTCTCTTCTCACATGCACTATTCAGAAAAACGAGAAAGTCAAGTAAAATAACCCCAAAGGATGACACTTTTCAGAAAAACGAGAAAGAAAACCGTCAAGTTTGTCTCGCGGCGCTGCGGTGCTCAAGCATTTATCTTGCACTGTTGCAGTGTTGTATCTATATCATCATGGCGTTATGCTCTCTGTTGTTCAACGCTGGGACGTTCAGATACACGGCGCTAGGGCACTTGGGTACGCAACGAAGAGGCTCTCAGGTACGCAGCGTCGAGGCATTATACATAAAAATTTTCGTGTGCAAAGCACCCAAAGCCCAAGCAGAGGGTGAACCTCCCGCACCCCCCATCGAACACGACAAACTTTGAGGTATAAGACAACATAACAATAATATTGAACAACACAATCGGATTCCGCACATAACACCTCTCAATCTCCCATTATATTCCGATTGAAAACCTAAAAACTCCTAAGACCACTATATATTATCTCTTCCATCATTCACACCCATTTAAAGATCTTGACACATTCCCAACTTGTGAGAATCATATGACACCCTCTTATAGTCAAGTCCAATCATACTTGCTAAAATACTTCAACAAGGATATTGCCTTCCAATTACCCCTTAAAGATTTTCATATAAAAAATCCTATGTTCCCACTCCCAACTCCACACAAATACATATTTCACATGCAACAATCATAATATAAAATATATATTGGAAATTTTTCAATTCATATAGCTAAAGTCTTCAATCAGTACATTTCCATGTGCCATAATATATTCAGTTGCTGGTCCTAAAATCATATTCAAATTTGTGGGTTGTAGTTGGCCAGACTTAAATGTCAAAGGCCATTAATAACCCGAGAGAAATCTGAACTCCACCGCTAAGTCCTCAGCTAGCAGAATCTTCTTTATATTTTCTTCTTCATTTGACTATGCATGGCATGGAGCTGCTGACCTTATATGTATGTAGGAATATTTGGCTATTTAAGCTCAAAGGGAGCTTAGGGATTTTTTATTTGTTTGCATTGCTTTATCTTTTAAACAAAATAAGTAAAAAGGATAAAGTAGCTTCTCATCATAATTTTTTTTTTAAATAATGACAAGTCGATAGTGAAATATATATGTGATAGCAATGAAAAAAAAAAAGCAAAAAAGCTATCTCAAATTGGAGCTTTTATTATGTACGGACACCGGATGGGAGAACCATCAGGTTAAGCACTGGGTACCCAGCGGTACCTAGGGGTACCGAGCTGGGTACCCAGCAATAGAGTGACGTGGCGCATTTTTATTGGTCTCCGAACACCCTCCACACTCCGCACAGAATAATAAATCCTCAAAGTGACCCTAACTCGATAAATAGATTATGGATTTGTTTGAGATTGTTGCAGTTTTTTGTAAAGTTGATTGTCAAATTATTATCAAGAAAGTAAATTTTTTTAAATGTGTTGTAGAAAGTAGTCTCCTAGCACAAAAAAAATTCTTAAAGCATCAAAAAATGGTGGTATAACGGAACCTGTAATTGTGATCTGAAATACAAATAGTAAGAAAGTCATTCCAAAAAAGCCTATAAAAAGCCTTCAAACCCCATAACATGATTTTTCTATAGAACTGAGTTAATTATTAGTTCTCCTATTTGACTAAATATTATAACAAAATTTAAATATTTTCTAAAGTTCAGCTTCAGGCCAAACACTCTAAACTACAGAGGCCCTAATAAAGAGCTTAAAATTAGTTTTAATTCATCATTAAACCAATAATCATACTCATTAAAAAAAGTATGATTAAAAAAAAAAGACAAACAACAGCATTTTTAATCAAATAATTTTTTTTTTCTCATTTTGAATCAAACCATTTAAACCAATTCTCTCTCTCTCTCTATAGCTCCTCGAGGTTGGCTTGATAAGTTTCTACTCTAATTTTATCAATCATTTTAGCATTTTATTAAAATAATTATTCGAATCATAAATATTTTCTCTCTTTCATAAATGAGTCACCTCATCAGCCAATTTGAGCTCTTAGAAGTTATAATTGAGCTCGAGTTCGAATCAATATTAATTAATCAATCAACCTCAAGCTCAAGTTAGGAATGACCTAAACTCGGCACGACTAATTTACAGACCACCTTTCATCCTCTTGGAGCGGATAAAAATTCTATAAATATTTATAATATAAAGTCAATAGTTTAAATTATAATATATTTGAATAAAAATAAATATATTTTTTTCTTCTATAAATTTTAAATATTTTTTAAATTTTAACAATTCATCTTTTGTATAAATTACCACATCTCAATTTTAAAATATCTCTACCAGCTCCTTAGTCTTGCAACTAGTTGTGATGCCTATAAAGACTACATAGCTTACCTTCACAATTTCAATAAAACAAATTCATAGGAGTGCAAACGAGTTAAGCCGATTCACGAGCCTACACAAGCTCAACTCATTAGTGAGCTCGTGAGTCAAGCTTATCGAGTTTCGCTCGCTGCGTAATCAAGTGCTCGACGACTGAAGATACTATACGAGTTGGAGATTAAAATATTTATTAGATCAGACACATAAAGAGCCACACAAACAAACATGACATGGCATTACTCTACCGTTGTATCCCTATTTGTAACTAGTGCTCTCTGTATATAAGTAGGTCCTGTGTACTAAATAAAAGATAGAAAAAGATTTTCCATTCTATCTCTTCGGTGTTCTTCCTGTTCTTTATACGTTTCTTTATGGTATCAGAGCGGGTGGCCAAAACCGCTGAAATGGCGAACTCGGCTTCGTCGGAACTCAACGAAGGCATGAAGAATATGCATCAAGAAGAACCTACCATCTCTGCCAGCCTGAAATTCGTGGTGTCTAACATCAAGAACATCGTTTCAACAGAGCTCAATCAAGATAACTATGCGGTATGGCGATCGCAGATCCTCAAACTCTTCCGAGCGAATGGATTCGATAAGTTTCTTGAATCCTTCTCGCCCTCTTTGCCTCCTTCTCTTCCCCATTCAACTGGTTCTTCTCAAACAACTCAAGCTGGCGCTCAATGGAATCTAACCGACCAGAATCTTTCCGCGTCCCTGTGCTCTACAATCTCTGCTTCTATTCTACCGTATGTCATCAACCTTTCTTCTACAGCCGCTATCTGGTCGACTCTTGAAAATCGCTTTCAAGCCACCAATCGTTCCAAAGTTATCCAACTAAAGAACTCTCTTCATCACATTTCTCTCAAAAACCTCACTATGAATCAATACCTATCTGAGATCAAGGTTCTTGTCGATCAGATCGCGTCTGCAGGTTCATCGGTAGATAACGAGGATATTATCTTATATATTCTCAACGGCTTACCACCCCAGTATCAGGCATTCAAAACAGCGATCAGAACAATGTTGACTCCGATCACTCTTGACCAGCTGTATCCGCTTTTGCTCAGTGAAGAAATTAACATAGCATCTGACGCGTCCCGTAACCCTTCTATGGGCGATTCTAATCTCGCTCTGTTCTCTTCTCGAGGCCGTGGACGTCGAAACAGGGGTCGCTCATCGCAGCCTTCCGGATCTACTTCTCGACAATCTGGACCTCCAGTGACATGTCAGATCTGCCTCAAAAAGGGTCACTCGGCATCTGATTGTTGGCATCGCCTGAATGCTCAATACGTTCCGTCAGCATCGGCTCAACAAAGCAAGGCAATGATTGCTGCTTCCGATAACTCTCACGACAACTGGTTTCTTGATTCAGGTGCTACATCGCACCTGACGAATTCGCTCGAGAACATGACCCTTTCCACCCCATATCAGGGATCCGACAATGTGACTATAGGTGATGGTCGATCTCTCAGCATCGCCAATTCAGGGGTCGGAATTCTGCCGACCCCAACTCGTAAGCTCAAACTATCTCAAATCTTCCATTCACCTCAATTACGGTTTAATTTACTGTCAATTTCTAAACTAACGAGAGACAATGATATCTCGATTACTTTTAACCCTGCTGGTTTTGTCTTTAAGGATCTGAAAACGCAGCAAATCCTCCTTCAAGGACCATGTAACAATGGGCTATATCCAATCCAAACGGCTGCTCTCAGCATCCCGACACAAGCTTTAGCTGCAACCAGTACAGATGCCAATCTATGGCATCAAAGGTTGGGTCATCCCAATGACAGAGTGTTGCAAAAACTCTCAAACAGCATTATTCACTGTCGTTTTAATAAGTTTCATATTTCTTGTAGTTCTTGCAAAGAGTCCAAGAGTCATAAACTTGTGTTTGACAAGTCTGTTAGTCGTCGAAATTCTATACTTGATCTCATACATTCTGACATTTGGGGTCCTGCCCCCGTAGTTTCTCACCATGGTTTTCGTTATTATGTTTTATTCGTGGATGATTTTTCTAGATTTTCATGGATTTTTTCCATAAGATGCAAAACGGAAGTTTTTAATGTTTTTACTGCTTTTAAGAATCAAATTGAAAAATACACTTCTCGCTCTATCAAAATGATTCGCACTGATGGTGGAACCGAATACGTCAACCACACCTTCACTCAATATATGAGAACTCACGGCATAACTCATCAAATCTCTTGTCCGTACACGCCAGAACAAAACGGTGTTGCTGAACGCAAACACCGGCACATTCTTGAAACATCAAGAACTCTTCTCAATACGGCGTCTATTCCTTACAATTACTGGCCTGAAGCTATTTTAACTTCTGTTTATTTAATTAACCGTATGCCCTCACCCAACACTACCAACTTATCTCCGTTTGAACTATTCCACAAAACTCAACCTCGCTATGATCATCTTCGCACATTTGGATGCGAGTGCTTTTATCTACTTCCACCTCACTCTCATCACAAACTCCAACCCAAATCTAAGTCATGCGTGTTTCTTGGATATTCTGATACTTATAAAGGGTACAAGTGCTTGGATCTTACTACTAATAAGATTCATATATCCAGGCATACTGATTTCAATGAGCACGTATTTCCATTTAAAAATTCTCCTCAGTCACCTAACATCCAACCTACCTCGTCCATTCCATTTCTTCTTCAACCAATTTCGGCTCAGGACAATTCTCACACTATTCTTGGGAACAATTCTGCTACTACTTATGCTCAACCAACTATTTCTTCTCAAGTTCCTCAGCCGACTCAATCGGATATTTCTTCAAACTCTAATCAAGCCGAAGCTGTTCATCCAAATTCCTCCTCAACTTATCACCACATGTTAACTCGTGCCAAAACTGGCTCTCTCAAACCTCGGATTAGACTAAATCTGCTTCATTCCACTAGTCAAAACACTATTCCTATCACTCCCACATCTTACACTGAGGCTGCCAAACAATCTGAGTGGCGTACTGCCATGGCTCTTGAATTTTTTGCCTTGCAAAAGCAAGGTACCTGGAGCTTAGTTGAGCCTCCCCACGATGCCACTATACTTGGTTGCAAATGGACGTACAGGATCAAATATCATGCGGACGGAACCATAGCTAAACACAAGGCACGTCTTGTTGCGCAAGGAAATCATCAAGAGTACGGACTTGACTACACAGAGACATTTAGTCCCGTCGCCAAACTACCGACAATTCGGGTTCTTCTTACGGTTGCGCTTAACAACGAATGGCCAGTGCATCAACTGGATGTAGCAAATGCATTCTTACATGGAAATATCGAAGAAACAATATATATGGCTCAACCTAGAGGCTTCGAAGATCCATCGCATCCTCAACACGTTTGCCGTCTCCACAAAGCCATATACGGTTTGAAACAAGCACCAAGGCAATGGTATAACACGTTTACTTCATATCTTACGTCTATTGGCTTTTTCCACAATACTGCCGATCCCTCCATGCTTTGTTTTAAAACTAACTGCACTCAAGTTTTTCTTTTAATTTACGTGGATGATATTCTTATTACGGGTAACAACCAAACCGAAATTTCTATGATTATAGAAAAGTTACATAAGCAGTTTAGCATGAAAGATCTCGGCCAAGCCAATGACTTTCTTGGTGTTAAAATAGACACTCTCAACAACTCTTATTTTCTATCTCAAAAGAGTTACGCATGGTCTCTGCTTCAGCTTGCTCAAATGACGGCTTGTAATCCTCTAGCCAACCCTTCATGCACGAAGTTACCAACTGTGTTCCAGGATGATCCTTTGCTATCCGATCCAACATTGTATCGTCGTTTGACAGGTGCTCTGCAATATCTTACAATAACGCGTCCTGACATTGCGTACAGTGTCAACCAACTGTCGCAACATATGCACAATCCCCTTTCTCAGCATGTTTATCTTCTCAAACGTCTTCTACGATATCTCAAAGGTACGCTCGATTATGGTATACCTATATCTAAATCTAACTTGGTGCTTTCTTCCTTTTCAGATGCCGATTGGGCAGGTGACCCAATCTCTAGACGCTCAACCTCAGGATATTGCTCTTTTCTCGGTAACACCATCATCTCGTGGACAGTCAAGAAGCAACATACAGTTGCCAGATCATCCACCGAATCAGAATACAGAGCTTTGGCTGCTCTGACCGCCGACATTATTTGGCTACGTCGTCTTCTAGCTGATTTCGGGATTAATCAAGATGAGCCCACCGATATGTATTGTGACAACATGTCTGCAATCGCATTAGCTAATAACCCAGTGTTCCATGCTAGAACCAAGCACATAGAGATTGACCAAAAATTCATTCGAGATCACATTCACAACAAGAGTATTCGTCTTCTACCGATCAACACGATTGATCAAACTGCGGATATTTTTACAAAATCATTATCCACACCTAGATTTGTTACTCTTCGAGACAAACTGACTGTTACTATACACCCATCAGTTTGCCGGGGAGTATTAGATCAGACACATAAAGAGCCACACAAACAAACATGACATGGCATTACATGACATGGCATTACTCTACCGCTGTATCCCTATTTGTAACTAGCGCTCTCTGTATATAAGTAGGTCCTGTGTACTAAATAAGATATAGAAAAAGATTTTTCATTCTATCTCTTCGGTGTTCTTCCTGTTCTTTATGCGTTTCTTTACATATATACCTCAAAGAGTTCCACATAAGGGCATCTCAGAATCTCGAGGCATGATTCTCGAAGCAAAATCAAGTTGGAAATTTCAAAAATTAAAATCAGGATCATCTACACTCCGATTTCTGCAAACTTATCATCTAACTGAACATCTCAAAAAGACAAACCCAACGACACCAAATTCGACACAATCCGAGTCCAAATTGAAGGCCCAAAACACATTTAGAAGATTTAAACAATAAATTGAATGGTCAAATGACTTCCAAACATGACATGCTTATAGTTAAATCGAACAGTTTGTCGAGACGAATCCAACGAGACTAAGATTATCGAATTTTGATGTTATTAAGACACTCAAATACTCAATAAACAATCTCCAATCAAGGGAGTCCATATCAACCGTCCATTTAAAACACTTCCAATATGTCATTGATCTTCTCCATATTTACTGGTCATGTCACTCCCAAAAAATAAGAAATAAACTCCTTATTCTTCATAGAAGGAGACCCACGCAAGGAAAAGAAGTAAGAGAGAGAAATCAGAATTCTCTTACCACCAGATTCATCCTTCTCGACCACCGCCCAGCCATCAATCGTCGTTGGACTATCGTCGGACTTCTACCTGGTCACCAATCATCGTTGGACTTCCGCCCGACCACCAGGAGACGCCGGATTTCCGCCCATCCACCAAGCGCTGTTAGACTTCCATCTGATCCATGTTCATTGCAATATTTCAACCTAACGGTTGACTATTGTAATCTAATCGTCCTCAATGACGAGCTAATCAATTGTAATATATTCAAATACTACTAGAATCATTTCAACTGAGTTTGACCCCATGATTTTTCCCTTCAAGATTTTCCTCGTAAAAAGGTCTTGTGTTACTGTTCTTTCTCTGGTTGTGAGCTAGATGCTCGCATAACGCTAAAATTTGAAATATGATACTCTACCGCCGTGAATATTCTACCCCGCAACAATAGTCATATCAATATAGTAATTCATCTCCTATCGAACTCCATTCCTAACGCAACAACAACAACAACAACAAAAAACTATGTATATTCTTTTATATCTCCATTTTTAACTTCTTATTTTCACATAAAAAATATGTTTTTTGTTGAATCGTGCAACGTCAATATTGTTATTTCTATTTTTCATTTGGATATACACTCGCGAAAGTTGCCATGACGTTGGGTTGAGCAGCCCTAATTCTTGAGTCATTATATTGGGGCACACTGGAGGCATCTTTGGTAGGGCTCAAGACCAAACAAAGTATTCAATTTGAACTTATCTAAAGCACCACTTGGTCTTGGTTAGATATTTTACTTTTTTTCTATTTTATAATAATAAAATATAATATGTCGCATACATAAGGAATCGTTCACTATAAAAATATTAAAAGATATATTCCTCCACACTAATATTCTTAATAATAAGTTTTAAATTAAAAATCATGTTATATAAATAAAATTTTGGGAAAATATCAAAATATATAAATAATTTAAGTTAAACTCACTCCTTTTATTAAAAAAATATTATTTAAAATAATTATTAAAAAAATTATCTTTTATTCGGCTTTATTTTCTCATAATTTTATGATATTTTTCTTTATTTCTTATAAAATAATTTTTTTTATCTTAAACAAACAACCTATAATATCATTGTATATTTCTTCTTCAATTGAGTCTGAAATGTTTAATAAATTTAAAAATGTTTTTATTTTATGAGTAATTCGAATAATTTTTTTTTTATGAATTTTAGAATATGAATTTAAGGGTTCTTTAATTTGCGAAAATTTAAAAAAAAAATCAGATATTCTATAGGGGCTTAAAAATTTTCGTGTTTTATTTGACGAAAAAAGTTTGCTGATCACAATTTTTGTGAATTCTTTTTCACTACTTAGTATATTTTTGATATATTCTAAGCTCTCCCGTTTTCACCCAACTTCAAATATAAACCACAAGCTGACTTCAACGTCAACGACAGTTGTTTGTTCTGCTAAAAACAAAAATGTAAATTATTTCAAATATAGGAGATTTGATCATTTTATTATTTGATTTAATAAAGAAGAAACGCAAAGTCAAAGTTCAGTAGTTCAACTGAATTTAAAAATACATGGCAAGCTATGATGTTGCCAGGCCTCGGGTTTTTCCCCTTCTCATATCTCCTATAAGTTGCTCTCAATTAATCTCTTTTTATGTGTGTAAGCTCTTCACGTAAGATTAAGATTTCGTTAAAAAAATTTTATATAAAAAAAAGATTAAGATTTTGTTTTGGATGACTTCTTTTACTATTTCTTAAATCAACTTTTTGGTGCAAAAATAAAAAAGAAATTATTTTAAGAAACAGTAAAAATGCCGTCCCCAATGAAATCTAATATATATCGACATATCGTGAATATTCTAATGACACAATACATCATATTTATATAAAAATAACCATAGTGTGACACATGCATGAGTCTCTCCTATTAGATTTTCTCCCATGCCATATGGTTGTTTCTACATAAAAATACTATCAAAAAGTCATGAAACTTTATTATGATTAATATTTTATATTAAATCAGTAAAAATGCGCAATTCCGAGGTGCGCATGATGAATTATTTATATAAAGTAAATTTTTAAAAAATAATATATATTTCATGCCATATTTAATGAGGGTGGGACATACATTAACATGCAAGGATTACAAAAATATAGCTCATGAAACACAATGTTCAGTAATGCATTATAAACTTTAATAATAAGTTAATTATTTAATTAATCAATAATTAACTAATCATCATATTAATTACTAATTAACATGCTAATTATTTCTCAATAAGTTTTTTTTTTGGATATTTAGGCCACACAAACATCATATATATATATATATATCAAAACTCATATTAAAATTAGTTATATATCAAGAAGAAGAAAATTGAAGAATACAAACAAAATACACTGTAATGAAAAAAATATTAATAATAATCAGAAATTGTATCATTAATTACTTTAATTTACACATGTTTATAAATTAAGACATTTTACATATTAAAATTAAAGAAAAATTATAAATATGGCTTAGAAGATACTTCTTGAGAAACCTTCTCAATATTAATAAGTTATAAGTCACTCCAAAATAGAATGCCGCCAGTTAGAAATTGATTGGATCTTGAGAATTTTAAGTATATATTATTATGTGTGGAATATGATTGTGCTGATCAATTAGGTTGTTCTGTAGCTTAAAACCTCAAGTTTCTCGTGTTCACTAGGGGTTCGGGGTTTACCCCAGTTTTTTTTTTTAAATTTATTTACAAAGCTCCGATGCTGTGCACCCGAGCACCCCGATAATATGCAAGCGGCCAACACTGTGTTCTTGAGCACCCCAACACTGATCGACAGAGAGCAGAGCCATAGTGCTCTAAATTCGGCGCCACAACGCTGTGAGTTTGAGCGCAGCAACACCTCAAATTGGCACTGCAGTGCTGCGAGACGCACTCGACAGTTTTCTTTCTCGTTTTTCTCAAGAATTGTGTCCATTGGTTGTTATAAACTAGCTTTTCTCTTGTATTTCCCATTACAGTAGACATTGAGAATAATGTATGTGAGAACAAAAGCAATGAGAGGGCGAGAGAGAAGAGAGATCTTTCCTTATTTCTCCCAATTTTCATAGTGGATTTCTTAGTGTAGTGTGTCTAAGTAGTTTTTTCCCTAATTTTAGTTTTTTCATGTTAAATTTTGATGTCCTTTACTTTCCATTGCTTTTACTTTCTTGTTTGTTTTGTCATTGTGGTGTTTACTCCTTTTCATCCCCAACATCTATGACTTAAGCCACCTCGGCTCTAAGATCAGAGGCTTCTTACTACATAGAATTAGCAACTTTAGAAAAAGATATTTTTAACTTGACAAGCGTCAATCTTTTAAACTTCATGGTCATTCTGTAATGAAATAAAAGAAGACATCAATATAAAAATTTCATAGATAACTCACCAAATATTTTTAAGTAGGGGGACTTCAAACAATTCATTTAGCGACTAGGAAGTCAAATTACGAACATCCTGAGAATACTCTTGCAAAGCAGAAGTCAGCATTTTGATCATCCCAGAAATCTTCTTCAGCACATCGATAACTAAATTTATTGTGTTTGAGGGAGCTCTTTGAATCTTTCTCTGCAGTAATTCTCAATTCACGAGAGAGAGATGCTGGAGAAGAGATAAAATATTTTTCATAAGAAGAGGTTTTTCAACAAGATTCAAGCAAAAGTTGATCAAAGTGCAGTAATCTTAGCATCTTTTAGCTCTCTTGAAGCTGTGTGGCTGACTTTAGTACGTTCTCAGTTCTTCATCATTGACTTTGGCCGACAAGGACTCTTACTTCCTTTAGAGTCACATGGTGAACATCAGCCCTTGCCTTGCGTCTTCTGTAGGAGCCTGATTAACATTATAAGCTCTAGGCTCTTCAAGTTTAGGCTCGCCAGTAATCTTCTCACCAACATCAGCACTTGGTTCAAGATAGGTGGATTGGCCTGCTAGAATATTTAATTTAAATTATAAACATAATTTTGGCCTGTTAGAATATTAAATATAATAATTATGCGAGATTTCACAATAATTATATATATATGTTGCGTCCTGGAATATTCGCGGCGGTAGAGAAATATATAGTTTAACGTCTTAGCGTTGTACGAAGATCCACTCCTCTCAAAAAAATTTTTTGCCCTCATTTAATCAATCCTAAGCATCTTTGCCCATCCCCCACAAAAAAAATGTTTTTTTGCCCACCCTGAAAAAAGAAACTGGATCCGCCTCTGATGAGCGCGGTTATTATAACTAATTAGCATAATTGGGTTAATTTGTTTCATAGAGAATTAACTCATAAAGAAAGAAGAAATTGAAAGGAAAAAAAGAGTGAAACCGTAATTTAGAATTCAACAAATTCAACATGAATCAATGCATGTTTTCTTTCGATTAAAATCTTGTGAAAATCATCTTGTTTAAGATCTCGTGATTTAAGATTTATGTAAATTCATGTTTTCATTTCGATTTCTTTTACATAATTTATAATTGAAGTTCTTGCAAGAGTTAAATAAATCATAATTCATGTTGCGAATTTTTACAAGAGTTAGAGAACTCATAATTCATGTTGCGAGTTCTTGTAAAAATTAGATAACTTTTATATGTTTCGAATTTGAGAAACTTAATCTTACATGGCCAACATTGAACTCTCCTCTCAATCGATCACTCATCAAGTAATGAACTGTAGAAAGTTCTCCTTTACATCTCCTGACTTCACTTTCTTTCCAACTTTCTTCTTCTCTTATTTTTTTCACAATAATCTTCCAATGATATAAGAGAATTGATGAACTAAATATATAGCCAAATATATCAAAGTTTAATTAAAGTTCAGTCAACCCACTAGTTCAAGTTAAGTCGACCCGACTCAAGTTTATGATGAACTCATCATATTAAAATATAACTCATCTAAGTATGTGACTTTTTTCTGGTAAAGTCGATGATTTCTTCAAAAAAAATGGCAATTTTTCATAAAAAAAATCGCCTACTTTATGATAAGTTATCGAGTTCAAGAAAAATTGGCAAATTCTTCTAGTCAAGTCGTTGACTTCTCCTAACCAAGTTGACGACTTCCTTTAGTCAAGTATTGAACTTCCCTTAATCAAGAATGGACTTTCATTAGGATTTCAACTAAGCCAATAGCTCAATGCTTAATTGACAAGTCATATATAATTAGGCAACACAACTATTTGTAATCTTTCTTATTTGTATAGCCTTATGTGTAACTATTCTTGCTCTGCTCAAGTCTCAACCTAAATTTATAAATAAAAGATCGAGGCGGATCTCAAATATGTGATACATACATAGTTATTTGTACTTGAGCTTATTTAATGAAATCACATAGCTTCCACCTTAAAATCCTCTCTAAAATTTTTGTTTGATGATAAGATTTTGATATAATCAAGAATAAATTTGAATTCAACAAATATATAATGAGATAATGTGACAAGTATGCATGCAGAATGATAGATAATAATGATGTTTATACCAAATTATTGATCTAAAATATCGAAAAAGATGCATGATTGTAGAGTGTCATATTGCATAATGAGCATATAATCATTTATGATCATACAATTAAGTTACCTTATTGGCTAGGCATTTTTTATTGATGACTTTTAGGATGCCTTCAAATGGAGAAACTATTATGTGCGGAGGCTGTATATAAATGATAAAGTTTATAGATTAAATATGCAAAATTTATATTTAAGTGCTATATATTTATATAAATGTAAATCACTTATAAATTATGAAGCAACAATTGTGAGTATGATGGATTTTTTTATACCAAAATTAATAATAACTACAACTAAGTCACATGTTATCCAAGATTGATACATCACCAAAAATCATCTTGATCGGGCATGAATCTCGATGCAAATTTGAATTGAAAACTTCCAGAATTAAAATTGCGGGCATTCGGAATTTGATTTTAGCAAGCTTATCGTCAAATTGAACAACTAAAGGAGATGAAACCAATGACATCAAATTCAGCCCAATCCAAAAGCCAAATGAGCCCAAATTCAATGATCAAAACATTCTTGAAAGCTTCAAAGCATCAATTGGATGACTAAATAATATTCAAATAAGACATGCTTATGGTCGAATCGAGCAACTTGAGGGGACGAATTCAACGAGCCCAAGATCATTGAATTCTGACATCAATAAAACACTTAAAAGCTCAATAAATGCTTCATGATCAAGGGAATCAATATGTGTCGTCCGATGGAACACTCCAAAATTGCAATGAATTTTCTCCATATTTACTGATCATGTTACTCTAAAAAAATTATAAATATATCATCATTCTTCACTTGAAATGAGGAGGAAGGAGGAGAAAGAAGAGAGCTATCGGGCTTGAAGAATCCTAGAACTCCACCTCGGCACTATCGCCAGCAAATCCACGCAACCAAGTCATTGATGTTGGCCCTCTGATCACCATCACCTGACTATAATCCTTTTGTCCTTCGTTGCTTGCCGATTATAGTTCCTCCAATTACTATCGCCTCCTTTTGACCTCCGCCGCTCGTCGACTATGCTTCCTCATACCACTGTCGCCTGACTACGGTACTTCCAACATCTGTCACCAGCGGACTATGGTCCCTTCAACCACTCTCCCAACTACTATCATTCTAACCTCTGTTTCTTGCTAAACAAGATCCCTATGATCATTAGGGGTGTCCATATTTGACACGGCCTTAAAACCCGACTTGAACTCGACCCGAAAATTTCAGGTTAGGGTCGACTAATTTGGCTAGTTTAAGGATTCGTGTCATTTGAAAAATTAGGTCGGGTTTGAGCCAACCCATTAACCTGATGTTGACCCAAATTTGATCCATCTCGTAATAGGTGCACAGTGACATAGACGTTATGCTCGAGTCTCCCGTCCTGCCCGAGTCAGCTCGCATCTTCGCAGGATCGCAACCGCAAGCCCTAATCGCGACGAGTCCAACCCATCCTGTGTGAGTTCGGTCGTAGGACTCTCAAAAAGAATGAAACCGTAATTTAGAATTCAACATGAATCAATGCATGTTTTCTTTCGATTAAAATATTGTGAAAATCATCTTGTTTAAGATCTCGTGGATTTAAGATTTATGTAAATTCATGTTTTCGTTTTGATTTCTTTTACATAATTTAATAATTGGAGTTCTTGCAAGAGTTAAAGAACTCATAATTCATGTTGCAAATTTTTACAAGAGTTAGAGAACTCATAATTCATGTTGCGAGTTCTTGTAAAAATTAGAGAACTTTTACATGTTTCGAATTTGAGAAACTTAATCTTACATGGCCAACATTGAACTCTCCTCTCAATAGATCACTCATCAAGTAATGAACTGTAGAAAGTTCTCCTTTACATCTCCTGACTTCACTTCCTTTCCTACTTTCTTCTTCTCTTATTTTTTTCACAATAATCTTTCAATGATATAAGAGAATTGATGAACTAAATGTATAACCAAATATATCAAAGTTTAATTAAAGTTCAGTCAACCCACTAGTTCAAGTTAAGTCGACCCGACTCAAGTTTATGATGAACTCATCATATTAAAATATAACTCATCTAAGTATGTGACTTTTTTCTGGTAAAATCAATGATTTCTTCAAAAAAAAAGGGCAATTTTTCATAAAAAAATCACCTACTTTATGATAAGTTATTGACTTCAAGAAAAATTGGCAAATTCTTCTAGTCAAGTCATTGACTTTTCCTAACCAAGTTGATGACTTACTTTAGTCAAGTATTGAACATCCCTTAATCAAGAATGGACTTTCATTAGGATTTCAACTAAGCCAATAGCTCAATGCTTAATTGACAAGCCATATATAACTAGGCAACACAACTATTTGTAATCTTTCTTATTAGTATAGCCTTATGTGTAACTATTCTTGCTTTGCTCAAGTCTCAACCCAAATTTATAAATAAAAGATCGAGGGCAGATCTCAGATATGTGATACCAACATAGTTATTTGTACTTGAGCTTATTTAATGAAATCACATATCTTCCACCTTAAAATCCTCTCTAAAATTTTTGTTTGATGATAAGATTTTGATATAATCACGAATAAATTTGAATTCAACAAACATATAATGAGATAATGTAATAAGTATACATGCAAAATGATAGATAATATTGCTATTTATATCAAATTATTGATCTAAAATATCGAAAAAGATGCATGATTGTAGAGTGTCATACTGTATAATGAGTATATAATCATTTATGATCATACAATTAAATTACTTTATTGGCCGGATATTTTTTATTGATGACTTTTAGGATGCCTTCAAATGGAGAAACTATTCTGTGCGGAGGCTGTACGTAGCTCTAAGTCTGAAGACTAACCATAATGCGTCACGTTAGCGGTACCGAGCGAAAGGGTGACGTGGCTCATTTTGGTTGGTCATGAATCACCATAAAGGTAGAATTTACATTCATAGCATAAAAAAATGGATTTATATGGTGGCGGAAGGTATAAATGGGTCCATATGGCATTAGGAGGAAGCGACGTGCGACGAAGAAGAGAAGGTTGCACATGAGCTTGATGGGAGAAGGCTTAGACAGGCTCGATGAGATCCTTAACTTGCTCCACAGAGTGCAAGATATATAAATAATAAAGTTTATAGATTAAATATGCAAAATTTATATTTAAGTGCTATATATTTATATAAATGTAAATCACTTATAAATTATGAAGCAGCATTTGTGAGTAAGATGGATTTTTTTTATACCAAAATTAATAATAACTAAAACTAAGTCACATATTATCTAAGATTGATACATCACCAAAAATCATCTTGATCGGGCATGAATCTCGATGCAAATTTGAATTGAAAACTTCCAGAATTAAAATTGCGGGCATTCGGAATTTGATTTTAGCAAGCTTATAGTCAAATTAAACAACTAAAGGAGATGAAATCAATGACATCAAATTCAGCCCAACCCAAAAGCCAAACGAGCCCAAATTCAATGATCAAAACATTCTTGAAAGCTTCAAAGCATCAATTGGATGACTAAATAATATTCAAATAAGACATGCTTACAGTCGAATCGAGCAACTTGAGGGGACGAATTCAACGAGCCCAAGATCATTGAATTCTGACATCAATAAAACACTTAAAAGCTCAATAAATGCTTCATGATCAAGGGAATCAATATGTGTCGTCCGATGGAACACTCCAAAATTGCAATGAATTTTCTCCATATTTACTAATCATGTTACTCTAAAAAAATTATAAATATATCATCATTCTTCACTTGAAATGAGGAGGAAGGAGAAGAAAGAAGATAGCTATCGGGCTTGAAGAATCCTAGAACTCCACCTCGGCACTATCGCCAGCAAATCCACGCCACCAAGTCATTGATGTTGGCCCTCTGATCACCATCACCTGACTATAATCCTTTTGACCTTCGTTGCTTGCCGATTATAGTTCCTCCAACTACTATCGCCTCCTTTTGACCTCCGCCGCTCGTCGACTATGCTTCCTCAGACCATTGTCACCTGACTACGGTACTTCCAACATCTGTCACCAGCGGACTATGGTCCCTTGAACCACTCTCCCAACTACTATCATTCCGACCTCTGTTGCTTGCTAACCAAGATCCCTATGATCATTAGGGGTGTCCATATTTGACACGGCCTTAAAACCCGACTTGAACTCGACCCGAAAATTTCATGTTAGGGTCGACTAATTTGGCTAGTTTAAGGATTCGAGTCATTTGAAAAATTAGGTCGGGTTTGAGTCAACCCATTAACCTGATGTTGACCCGAATTTGATCCATCTCGTAATAGGTGCACAGTAACATAGGCGTTCTGCTCGAGTCTCCCGTCCTACCCGAGTCAGCTCGCATCTTCGCAGGATCGCAACCGCAAGCCCTAATCGCGACGAGTCCAACCCATCATGCGTGAGTTTGGTCGTAGGACTCTCAAAGCTCACCCGCACGACTTCTCGCTAGCCGTGAGTCCAACCTGCAAGGCCACACTTCTTGCATGGGATTTTGCCCGGGCGTCTGCAGGCCTTCACGCCCCTGCCTTTGCCAACAAGTCCAACCCACGCGTTTTGCATCTTTCGCCTCTGCTTGCACGACGTGTTGGGTCGGGTTGACCCGAGTTTTTTGCAGGCCGGGCCCGAGTTTGATTTTTTGACTCGTTTGCAAAAAATGGGTCAGGTCGAACAATTGCAGGTCAATGTTAGGTTTGACCTGAACTCGACCCACAAGCTGTTTTTGACACCTCTACCAACAATTATCATTCTACTATGATCATACCTACCAAATGAATAGGCCAACACTCTCTTGAGAACAACTGTTATGTCATTCTCCAACCATGTAGTGTGCTCTACATTAAGCCAACACCCTCCTCCTCCGAGGAGTGTTATTTGTAATCAACCATCAATACTAGTGAAATCATTTCAATTTAGAAGACCCGTGATTTTTTTCTTTTTCAGGATTTTTTATGTGAAATTATGTCTCTTATAAATATTGTACCCAACTGTTTTATCTACAAGTGTACTAGATCTTAGTACAAAATTAAAGTGCTAAATTTTATATCTCTCAACCGCTAAAAATGTTCCAAGATGCAGCAAAGCTAATTATTATTCCTGCCTAACAGACATAATAAAAAAGAACTTCTCGTCTAGGTTGACATGCCAAATGAAGAATTAAAGGGTAAAATTTTAAACTAATTATCATTAGAACTTTAATTAGTTATTAAACCACGAATTAGAAAAAAATTCAAAGTCATTTGATTTAATAACTAATTAAAATTTTAATGATAATTAGTTTAAAGTTTACCCAGAATTAAACCAGTCTTATAAAATTTAGATGAAATACAGAGTTTTCTCAAGAATTATTGAGAGCTAATTAGCATCTTAAAATAAAGTTACAGCGTGAGATTTACCTGGCACTTGTGGTTACCGTGAGCAAGAGAACAGTAGAGAGCGAGAGCGAGAGCGTGAGAGGCCGAGAGCCAGAGAGTGAAGATACAGAGAGAGTGCACAGGGTCATTTGGGCAAAGAGAGGAGTTAGCGTTAGAATGCGAACGGGGGGTGGGCAAAAAACGGAGGAGTTAGTGTTCTCACCCCAAAGCCAGCTCTTTAGTCCCTACACTGGCCCCCCGGCATTCATGATTCATTGCCCTCTCTCTCTCTCTCTCTCTCTCTCTCTCTCTCTCTCCCACCAGAGCTTTTATTTCTGTGAGTGAAATGAGAGAAGGTTTGTGCCTTCAACTTCCCCACCTTTCGTACTAAATGATACACCCACCACCTCCCTTCCTCTGCAAAATAGCCATGCTGCTTGCGCTGAAGCCCTTGTTCTTCTTCTTCTTCTGAAGTCCGGGGTGGAATGGGAAGGCGCACACTTTTTCTTGTTTTCATTTTCCTGTGTGAGTATTATTTTGTTTATTTTTTTGTTCATGATCTGGTGTATCGTATTCTTTTTTTTGGAAATTGTCCTGTAAGATGGGTTTTGGTTATGCAAGCTTGTTTCTTTTTAATATATTGAGTGGGTTTTGTGAGATGGAAGTGGAAATTATATGGAGATTTGGGGTTTTGGTAGTGGGTGATTTATGGCGAGTGGCCGAGTGGGTTTTTGTGCTCTTATTCAGGAAAAAAGTAGTTTGTTTTGCAGAATGAGCTCTGAACTTGTCTTATGCTAGAATTTTCTCTCTTTTGGAGTTTTCCTCATCGATTGAAGAGTAGGTGTCGGCTGTTCTGAATGGAATTTAGGGCTTATGTTCTTACTTGAATTTTCTACTTATAATGTTTTAAGATTCTGAAACCTAAGGAATTGGTTTGGTTCCTTTGTTGGAGTTTGCATCATTCTATTTGTCGAGGAGATTTGAGATGGGGACTTACATTAGTTGAGTTTTGAGAATTAATACGGATTTTACATATTAAATGCTCAAATTCTTCTATTTTGGAAAGAATGTTCTGTTGATTGCCCATTTGGTGAGATGCAAATACTTAATTTAGTGATTCACTTATTTACTTTATTATTTCTTAATTATATTCTGAAATGAACATATTTTGGATTGTTCAAAGAGTTTGTGGAAACTATGATCTGAGTTTTATTTCAAACTTGGAAGTTTTAGGAGCTTATATAGAAACGAATTTGACATTAGCACTGAAATGCCAAAAACAAACTTCATCTTTGATTGAACTCTGATAGGATATAAAAGTTTTATTGAGTGGGGCTCGTTTTGAAAAACTGCTGGGTGCCTCATTTCTTACCATCACCTGCTGTATCTATTATCATGAATTACATTTTATGATTTTGTCCTAAATGTGAGGAAATGTGGATGTTATATTGTATAAAATTAATTTTTTGTTTGTTTAGGGTTTAGTGTGTTACTAGGTTTTGTCATGTTTTCTAAGCTATAGGTCCTCCTTACGATTCTTGCCATTCTTTGTTTTTGTTGTAGCATATGGTTTAATAGGCATATGCTGTGTTTTGTTTGCTGCAAATTTGTTGTGCCTAGTTCATTGCTTGAGTATGCGTGTCTGTGTTAAATTAAAAAATAAATAAATTTTGGTGCAAAGCATGTAGACTTAAGCCTTTTAATTTGGTTTTCTATCATGATAATAACATTAGTATTAACATTGATGCGAATCCATTGATAGGAAAGGAATAAATGGTGATTCTAGTTTGCTGGCAACTCCAGAAATTTGGTGAGAGCGAGAGGGAGAGAGGTATAAAAACTCAGATTAGAAGAAGGTTGACCCATTCTCATTCATATTCTGCTGTCTCCAAATAAAAATTATTTATAGAAAAACAAGATTACTAAAGACTCAATAAGAGATATTAAGTACTTGATAACACAAACTCAATCCAGATTCGACTCTAGCTATATTGTATAATTATTTGTTTAATACCCATTAACCTATTATGGATCCCTGAGTTTACCCAACCATTCAAATCGACCTTGCTTTCAAGGTTGAAGAAATACAAGAAAAAATAGATAGACGGATGTGGCTAGAGTTGGACCAAGGTGATGATGTGGATGAGAGGTTTAGGTGTGAGCAAAGTTAATGTTGAATATGGCTGGAGACATCAGTGAAATACTGAAATGTGATAGTGAGATTTGGTACAACCAGAGATCTTGAAGGATTTTTGGATCTGGATGTGGGAGTAGCAGATTGAATGAGATCCGTGATGCAACGATGATCAATTGTCGGATGAATGATGTTGGATCTTGCATTGGGATCTTGAGGTCGGATGGGTTGATTGATGATGGTGATTAGGTTTGAATTGAAGGTGAAGACGTGCAGATTAGAGGTGGAGCTGTCTTGGAGAATGGGAGCTAGCAATGGAGATCTTGGATGGAGTTGTATTTGGAGGGTCTTAATTTTTCTGTTTTTCTTTTAATGCTTGCTGGGGCAATTGGAGGCAGAGTGAGCAGCGATGTTGGTGGAAGAGCAAACAATTATGATAGATGGAGAGCAGTGATAAAGATTTATTTTTCTTCTTGTTTTTGGTAAAATAAAGGTGGAGAGCTGTTCATGAAGCGAATTTGGTGTGACGTGGAATCGAAGCAGCTGGAACAGTGGCTAAGTATCTAGTGGCAAGGCTCAACGAGCAGACCATTTATTTGAACCCATTTCTAGGTGAGGGATAAAAGGCGATTCTAGTTCGCCAGCAATACCAGAAATTGGGTGGGGGAGAGAGAAAGGTATCATAACTCATGTTAAAAGATGCTCAACTCATCTTCATTCAAATTGAGGCTATTTATAGAAAAGCAAGAATATTGAAGACTCTATAAACACATATTAAGTATCTAGTAACCTAAACTTAACTCATACTATATATTACAATTATTTAATAGAACTCAGGTTAGTAGAAGCTTACTCATTCTCATTCATACCCTAAAATCTCCAAATAGAGACTATTTATAAAAAAAATAAGACTACTAAAAACTCAAGAAGCCCCTATTAAGTGCCTAATAATCCAAACTCAACCCAATTTATCTATTATAAATTTGTAACTATTAACCCACTATCATATTATGGAGGTCCCTAAAAAACTTTTGATCGAATGACTCATGATGAGCTTAATTTCTATAATTGATGGGATATACATATTATTTAGCAGTTGAGGATTTGTAGTTGATGCCTCTTTTTTAATGGTTGATATTTATGGTAATCTCATTCCTAGGTTTAGATAAAAGTAAGATCTGTGAAAGGGCTTTTAGATTGAGCCTATAAGAACTTAAATTAATGAGCAATTTTTGTTTCACTCTAGCAAGATATGATGCTTAATTAGAAATTGGGTGTTACAGTATAAACGTACCTAACTTTAGCTTATTGATTTCTTAAATTATGCTTTTTAAATACACAAAACAAACGTTTTAATTGTTTAATACAGCTATGAAACAGTGGATTCCATTTTATTCTTTTTGCAATGCTTTCTTCCTTCTTAAATTCTGACTACCAAAAAGATTGTCAGAAAGCCATGCATTATGGTCAATTTATTTGGGTGGGCTATGAGTTTTTTCACATGAATTACTATTTAGTAGATTTGTTGATCGAATTCTTTTAACAGACTCGACAAGTGAATCATTTCCATAGATGAGAAGAGCAACATAAGATTTGTACAAACTACAAACAGCAGTGTGTTAACTGGGTTCTCTTAAGCAGTCGGCATCAACTAATTAATGAATTTTATGGAATTTGGGTTCATGTTGCGAAGAAAACAAAGGATATAAGTTCAGTGGGTGAGATTTCACCTTTAGTTAATAGTATTCTATGGTTCATGGTACATTATCAATGCATTGCAGAACAAAAAAGTATAGTTGAAGCTGATAATGACCTGAAATGAAAGGAAGGTTGATGTTTTGGCCGTGGTCGGGGATTTGAAAGTTTAATTTATATTTTAGGTTTTAATGGAACTAGTGGCTCAAAATATGAAATATTTTTTTGGCATTGCGGTTATGTATTGAGACTTGGAAGGTGATTATTGAATTAAGGGCGAGACATCCTGCATAAGATAACATGCATTTAATTTTTGTTCTTCATCATAAAAGTCTAATACTATCCTCATCTTCGTCCTTACATGAAGAAAAAAGAAATTACCGAATAATCATATCAAGAAACTTCCAACAGTTAGAAGGTGAAGGAAGGTTCTCAGTGTTGA
This sequence comes from Dendrobium catenatum, assembly GCF_001605985.2. NCBI lineage: Eukaryota > Viridiplantae > Streptophyta > Magnoliopsida > Asparagales > Orchidaceae > Dendrobium > Dendrobium catenatum. The sequence goes on along the minus strand of NW_021319982.1, from coordinate 1,597,671 downwards.
TGGCTGAATATATCCCAAACAGCAAACTTCTTAACTAGCATTTTGTGTAGCATGATATGTTATCTTGAACTATATGTTTTACGTTCTTGTTTTATATTTTCCAAACATGAGTTTTCCGGTTTACTTTTCGTGCCATATTTTTTTTTATTTCTTTTGCACATTCTTTATGATTAGAAATAGTATATATGATGTTGCATTCCATGGTTTTGCTTAGGGGTTGTTTGTTTTGAATAAGAAGGGTGTAAATTATTCCATGTGTAAGGATTTTGAAAATATTGATGTTTGACTTGAAGTAAAAGAAATGCAGAGTATAGTTTTGAAGTATTTGGAAGTCACATTTTATTTCAATTTTGGTGTATTTGAAAATTGTTAGATTTGACTAACTTTCAAATACATTGTGATTTTTTTTGCCATTACTGCCGCCATTGCCAGTTGGCCCGTGCTAACTGCCATCACCAAAATCACCTATGTCGGCCATCGTGAGCTGTTAGTTGCCAACCAATGCTGCCATCTTCCACTCACACCACCTCCACCGTTTGTGGCTGCGACCACTAGGTGTGTCAATTCAGGTCAACGGGTCGGGTTCTGGTTGAATCCGTAATTGACCCGGTGCTATTTGACACGACCCGAACTCGACCCATTTTTGCAAACGGGTCAGAAAATGTAACCTGGACCCGACCCGCTGGGTTGTCGGGTTGATACAATTCGACACAAAAATGGGCTGCGGAGTGCGAAGGTAGGCGCGCGTGGGAAGTCTGGGGACTGCGGCCTCGTGCCAGGTAAGGGCGTCCGCGTGGATCTCGTGTCGGCGCCGCACATGGGGACTGCGGAGCAGCGAAGGCGCGTGTGCCCTCATGGGGACTAGCGGACTACGGAGGTGCCGCGGGCCGCACCTGGGGACTGCTGAGGTGCGCCGCGTGGTCCGTGGGGACTGGCAGACTGCGGAGGTGGGGGCGTGGCCGTGTGGGGAGCTAGTTCCCTTGGGCGTTGGGAGTCCAAAGGTGGGCTCGTGCGGTCGTGCCGGACTGCGGTAAGCAGGCTAGGGCGGAACCGCGGAAGCGAGAAGCCGGCTAGGCTGGGCTAACAGACCAGGACCCGGGTCAACTTCAGGTTGATTTCGGGTTCCGGGTCAACCCGAACCCGACCCATTTTTTCAAACTGGTCAAATATCCGAACCTGAACCCGACCCGTTTGTTAACCGGGTCGACCCGAACCCGGATTTTTCTGAGTCGGGTCCGGGTCGTGTTTCGGGTCGTGTCAAAAATTGACACCCCTAGCGACCACTCTCTATTGTTTTCATCCTTCGACTACCGTCATCAGCATTGCTGTCGGCCACTGACCACCACCATCATTGAGCTTTACACTGCAATCATTTGACTTCAAGCCAAACAAAAAAAAGTAATCACCTACTTTTATTTTACTTTTTACACTCATCCAAAATTTAAACATTGTTTTTTGGAGTTATTCAAGACTGTAGCAAAGTACATTATCTTTAATAGACACCATTTCGACCGTCCGTCTAATATGATAATTAAGAAATGATATTATTAGAGGGATTGTTGGAGTGAGGTCTATTGAAGATGATATAATTGAAAATAGACTTATGTGATTTAGATATATACAAAGAATGATAAAAAATGTACTGAAGTTATGAGTAGATAAAACTTGTGTCAAGGGATTAGGGAAGAGAATGGACAGGCCTAACCGCCTAAGGTTGCATGGATAAAAGTTGTTCAAAATGATTTACGAAGAATAGGTTTAACACCCTAGGCACCACTTAGCATAAATAAATAAAAAATGATGATTCATAAAGACGAACCCAATTGGTTTGAATGAGTCTAATGATCATGATGGAGTTGGTAAAGCTAGTTTATTTAAAATAAAGATTATGTAGAAATGTTTAGAAAAAATGTTCAAATTCAAGTAACTTGATACATGCAATCTCTTTGACCTTTTCTCCAACCCATTTAACTTTCTGAATACATAGAATATTTATCTTTCTATGTTTCATTAGTTCTATTAATTTGTCTATAAGAATACCTATATTTCAATTTCCTATCCCATTTTTATAGCTGTTAAGTTCTTGGATTCTTGTAACTAATTTTTTTAGATTTAGACAAATCATTACTTTTTCATCATATTTGAATTTCACGGATCTTTTTCCCATCTACAATAGCTTTATAGTTACCATAATTAACCATGAGTTTCTTTAGACCTAAACATAATAGAAAGGCCAATCACATCTTTCTTGCTTGAAATCCCATATCTAAAATGATGCATATTTGTAGACCCATTGATTGATGAGTTATATATAAACTCAGCCCCAATTAGTTGTATATATCGAACATTGTAATGGATCACTTAAACTTCTATCAACTCCTTTAGTTTACCATTATTTTGTTGATGATAAGGAAAATTTTAATTGAATTATCATTTTTTCATAAAGCTTCCTAGGTAGCACTGATAAAATATCACATCATAATTTTAGTTAATTCATGCCATTTAACTACCTCCCTCAAATGTAACGGATAGTTTTTTACTTAAAAAAAAAAGAAGAAATTATTTCATTTGATAAAATCAAGTTAGATGACAAGGGTAAAATTATAATTCTTGAAATTAGTCGTAATCCTAGCATGAAATTTATCCTAACATTTTCCTAGTATTTATAAGAAATAGATAAGTGATTATGAACTCCAATATTATTTCTTTTAACGTTATCTAGTTGACAAGTTTTACATTCTGATACTGTTCTTGCTATGCCTCTTTTTAAACTTTGTCAGTAATATCTTTTTTTTTTTTAGATAGTTTTACCACTATCAGAGCAAATGCAATTCTCGAATAATTTTATTTCTCAAGAAAAAAATCAGGAGTATACACCAATGAGTTTCCTGAAAATGGTTGTGCGCTCTATTTATTGCATGCTTTATATTGTTAGATGCTTTCATTTATAGGTAGTGGTAGAGTTAGAAAAATTTCTTTAGTGGAGACTTAGAAATTACATTTTTATTATTAGAAACTTCAAATAGCTTATTTTTATTAATATATATTTATTATTTAATATGAATTAAAATTTATGCATGCCCCCTTATGCCCTCTCTTAAATCTGCCTTTGTTTATAGTGATGTGTTGTTCTTTTGTCATTTAACTGTATTTTGTTCTATTTTTTAGCTCTATGATGCTGGTTTCTTGCAGTTGTAATCAAGTATATTATGCTTCATATACTGTAATATCTGGTATTCCTATCTGAACAGTAACATATTGAGTTCATTCAGGTTTACAAGATATTTTCTGCATATTGGGTTATGTTTCTGCTAATAGCTCGCTGCGGAAGCATGCCATTGTTTTGACGAATGCGAAGAAGGAGAATACACTTCTGCCTTATATTTCTCCAAATGGTTCTCCCCGGCCATTTATTCCACTGCTTGCACCTTCTCCTTTGGCACCATTTATGAACAGTACTGCACCAAAACTATCAGGTAGCACTGGAAGAAAATCATTTGTAGTTTTGCAGATTACTTATTTTAATTGCTAGTTCCTATGAAATTATATCAGGTTTGCTTAATTTCTGTAGGGCGATGCGGGCTAAACTTCAGTGTTATCAATGATTTGATGAAAACAACCGCAGTTGATTGCTTGACTTCATTCGCTCCTTTGTTGGCCAATGTGATTTGTTGCCCTCAGTTGCATGCTACCCTTGATATCCTTTTAGGCCAATCAAGCAAGCAAACGGGAATGCTTGCCCTTGATTCAAGGCATGCAAACTATTGCCTATCAGATGTTCTGCAGATTTTAGGAAGTCAGGGAGCCAGTTTAGAGCTTCAGCAAATTTGTTCAATTTATCCATCTAATCTTAGTGAAGGTTCTTGCCCTGTTAGTGATGTTAATGGGGTTGAAAGTGCTATTGACTCCTCTAAATTCCTTGCTGCATGCAAAAAAGTTGACCCGGTGAATGAGTGCTGCAGCAAAGTATGTCAGACCGCTATTCTTGATGCTGCTGAGAAGATTTCCATGAGAGGTGGAGCCTTAACGAGGATGGGAATAACAAAGAATTTGGCAGATAAAGCATCAAGTGTTGATGATTGTAGAAGTATTGCCCTCAGATGGTTATCAAGTAGGCTTGACACACTTTCTGCTACAAAAGTACTTCGAAGGGTATCCAACTGTAATGTCAATGGAGGTAGGATTACATGTAGTGCTGCTATTTGGCACTTTTTGACAGCTGATTCATGATGCGATGAATTTATGGCCTTGTGCAAAATTTATTTTGTTTAATTGTGAAATTGATTTGATTGACTTCGTTTGTGACGACTTTCTAACTGCTTCTTAAAACAGCTTTTTAGTAAAAAATTAAAATATTTTAACTAAAAAACGATTTTAAGAAGAAGTAAGAAAGCTGTCCCAAATGAAGCCTGAGTTAGACAAAAATCTATAGATTGTGAACAGTCTCTACCTCTTTCATCATTCTCACATTACTGCATATGGGTTTTATTTGTTATTTGCTAGTTTTTTTTCTTTTTTAACTTTGGGTATGTTGTTCAGATGCTCTTGGATGTGCACGATACTCAACTTCTTAAAGTAACGCATTTATTTTATTTTCTTTGCCACAGTTTGTCCGCTTGTCTTCCCAGATACCAAAAATATTGCTAAAGAATGCGGAAATAAGATAAAAAACCATACTACATGCTGCCATGCTGTGAATAAATATGTAGCTCACTTGCAGAAACAAAGCTTCATAACCAATTTGCAAGCAGTGGATTGCGCTTCAAAACTGGCTCTGCATTTGCAAAATGCTAATGTTAGCACCGACGTTTACAGACTCTGTCAAATCACTCTGAAAGATTTTTCTCTCCAAGGTTAGTGAAATTGAACATTAAGGAAGATAATATAAATGCTTGGACTCTTAGGAATTATGGTATACTCTCGGTGCAAGAGACTCTTAACTAAGGCTTCGTTTGGGATGATTTTTTTATTGCTTCTTAAAATAGTTTTTTAATAAAAAATAAAGTTTTTTACTAGAAAGCTGCTTTAAGAAGTAATAAGAAAGTCGTTCCAAACGAAGCCTAAGACAAAGTTGATTCATGCAACCTTAGTATTATAAATTTCCAAACAACTTCTTGTCATTATTGGAACCTGTGATCTTGGGGTCATAATGGAGCCATTAAACCGCTACTTTTAAGAACTGTTTTCATAATTTGTGAAATGTTTCTGTTTATATCGGCTAATTATTTTTTGCAGCTTTTGACTCAATAAGTTTAAGTGATTTGCTAATGATTTTTCTTCTTCTTTTCCTTTGCTATGGATGGTTGATTGCTCAAATTGCATGATTGAATGCAGTCGGATCTCAAGGTAAGATAATCATCTTAAGCTTAGTATCATTTGAAATTCTTTCTAGTGACAAACCATAACAAGTGGTTTGCTGGCACCTCAATCCTTTCATATTTATTACTACAATACTACCACATCTAGAGATGCCTTGTTATAAATGGCACAAAGCACTTCTATATGTATGATATTGTATTAGCTTTTTCATTTAGCTATTTCCATACCATTTATTGGAACCAATCAAACGGGCATATTAAATAATCAGAAGTACAGATGATGACCTGGTTGGATGCATAGAGATGGAGTTTCTTAAACTGCTTACATAATCTTTAATGAGTATTATCATTTTTTCATCAGAAATTGCATGGTGGAAAATATTAAAGTGTACCTAATCACGTATGACACTATGCTGCTATGCGACTTACTGAATTTATTTATCATTTTAAGTATATATATATATATATAAAAGCAGAGATAGGTCTTTGCATCATATGAATGAAACTACTGTTGTGTTATGGTGTTGGAATTATCCATTTTAAAAAAATAAGGAAGCAACAGTGGCATGTGGAATTCCTACTTATGCTGATACCTGTCCCAATTTGCGGGCTTTGAGTTTCGGTGGTGGCATGCAAGTTTTTTGCTTTGCGCTTATCCTGTTACATACTGTTTGATTTGAAAGGAATTGCATAGGTAGGCCGTAGGCGGCATGGGTTTGACGGAATTAGCATGTATGATCTATGTCTGCTGCTATTCCATGAATTTGGCAGTTCAAATTTAGTTTTTAATGATAAAATTGATGATTTCATATTACAATTGTGAATAGTTTATAAATAGTGGTTTTAAGTTGAGAAAGATCCTATGCCAACCATATTTATTAATCTTGGTTACAAAGAGTCTATAAATAGTGGTTTTAAACATATAACTCACAATTTTTGGCTTGAATAAAGTTTCTCTTTTTTATTTTTCAATCTTTTGAGTGCCTTAGATGGTTTGGTCACATAAAACGACGGCCTTCCAATGACTCAGTTAGGAAAATAGAGGTATTAGATTAGACTTATGTTAAGAAAGGTAGAGGTAGATCTAAAAAGACTTGGTTAGAAAATATTAGAAAAAATATGTCTTTATTAGATTTAAACAAGAATTTGGCATTTAATAGGACACAAAGGAAAAAAAATTCATGTAGCCGACCCCACGTAGGTAGAGCAAAGGCTTGATGTTATTGTTGTTGTTGTTGAATCTTGTTAGCTCTAAACTATGGTTCAAGTGAGACTACTTGATTATGGTGAAAGCCATCTTCTTGTACAGGTGTGAGGCCTAGTTTTATATTTATTGGGTTATTTCTTTCTTTATCTATTTTTTATACATAATTTGTTATTGGCTAATTTAGTGCTTTGATTATATTAAAAATATAAATTTATGGAAATGAATTCATTTGCTTGCTGATTTTATTTATTTTCAAATTCTTGCTAAATTTTTTTTATATTTACTATTATTTCACTGTCAATTTGGCTTAAACTCTACTGTCACTTATCTTCATTTAAAGGAAGAAAGTTGCTTGTATAATTAATAACTTGTGATATATGAATCCTCTGCTTTCCTTTATATGAAAGCATATTAAATGTCATATTACTTACATCAGGAAGCCTAACCTTAATTCATCCTAGATTAAATTTGTACCAGAGCTTTAGTTTTTCATAATATCCCTTAAAAATAGGGCTGATCATTAGGGCATTTTAACATAGTTCGAAAGGCATGGAATTTTAACAACTTTACAAATAAATTGGTTGAACTGCTGAACAAGAAAAATCAAATATTTGATGACATTAATCCAACTGAAATATGAATTTGATAATTTGAAACCTAATCGAGTTCATTGATGTGAACTTGAAGTAGATTACAATCACAATGATGAAGCAATTCATTTGAATGTTAATTTTGATAGGAGGTAGTGCAATCAACTTCATTGACAATTCATGGTCTTTATTGATGATATTTATGGAAATTATTTATGTAAAAAAATAGATATAGGTAATGGCATAACAATAAATATTAAAGTGGAAGTGTCTCCCTATAATGCTTAAATTGATCCTAATGCTATTATTGATTAGTTATTGGATGTAAATAATTTCCTTGAATGCTAAACTATGTGTGATGAGTGATTAATGTGATTTGCAAAAATGAAATTAATTGTTCAAGCTAAAATTTAGCGGATGAGTATAGAGATGTTTGGAAGGGAACATATTATCACATGGGTTGAAATGAAATAATAATTAAAAGAATAATATTTTCCGTTCATGAATAGATTGATTTCTTGATGAATTTGATTCATTAAAAAATTGCATTAAATACGTGCACACTTTAGAAGAATTATTGTTGCGTTATGAGATCATTGAAGGCCCTAAAACAACACTGTGGGTTTATGTCTAATTTGATAGTTGATATCATGGAAAAATGATGCACCTGACCACATTTTATGACCCAAGCATATTTTTCAATTTGCATTATATTTTGAGTAAATTTAAAATTCACTGTTTCTAGGAGAGTTGATACATATTATGAGAGTGCATCATTTTGTTAAAAATAATCAAGTTTAGTTGTTTGCTCTTACTGCATCCAAGAGAAGTAATATTATAGTCAATAAGGATATCAAAGTCCGAATATATCATGTCAAAACATATATTACACTGGACTTGATAGATAGTATAGAAAGAAATAGTAACGTAGCTATACCTCATATTAAAAAGAGGGTAACAAAGTAGTTTAACTGATCCTTGACCCCTTGGATAATAGAAGTTATGCTTGACTAAAGGTCTCCGAGCAAGGTGTATTTTTAAATTCTGCTTCTGGCCGCCTAGCAATAGACAAGGTCGGCAATGTTTTGCTAATCTTGTAATAAGTAAGAATAAGTAGTATCACCTTTTGCACAATTAGGCTAAAGAATCATTTGCATCTAAATTTGAGCCTCAGTTTTTATGAAGGCATGAGAATAAATGAAATCCATTTCACAGATTAAAATCTTACTAAAAGTTTAAATTCTTCAAATGAAATCCATTTCTAAAAAAAAAAAAAAAACCAAAATCCATCCACATTCACAACAATTTGGCGAGGATGAGGAATTGAAGAATAATTCAGCTTGCAAAGAATAAATGTCTTGTTAAATGTATTGCCACAATTCATTATCAATTGATTTTTTGCCAGTAGAGATGTGGCGCATGCCCTCTAACGAAGTGGTTTTGTCCCAAAATAGCACCGCTATATTATAGTCACGACCAAAGCCCGTATTCCCTAATGGTTAAAAACCCCTTTAAGTAATAAATTATAGGACGCTCGATAAGATGTAAAGCTCTTTGTCAGCTAAGGTTGCCTTAAATTCACCCCCTTAGACCCTTGGACGACACAACCTATAGTTGCTGACAATGATCCTTCTCTTAGGTTTTTTTGACTATATTCTCTGACTAAGTAGATTAGGGACCATGATAGCCCGGAACGACAGAATTATGGAATCTTGATCGGGTCCGTCATCATTCCCCCATCATTTGCTTTAAATATATGGTGAAAAATTTCAAGTCATAAACTCCAAAATTATTGATATAATAATAGACTAGGAATTTGATCTTATGAAAATTAATATATTTTTTCCCTGATTTTATTTATTTCGATATTCTTCCTGATATTCTTGGATATTTATGATTATTTGGTTATCAATTGGACTCAAACTCTACGAACGCTTATTTTCATTTAAAGAAAATAACTTCTTGATATAATTTATAACTTAAATGTGAATCCTCTTTTTTCTTTTTTTTTTAAATTTATACTTGTAATATGTGAATATTTTATTTTCTTTTGCATGATAGCATGCTCCACATCATCTTAGTTACATTTGTATATCACTTACTGAATTTTTTTGTATATATGGTGAATTTTATGCAAATGGTTTACACGGAGTAAAGTTTAAAAAAAGGAGAATGCCTGGTCCTTTTACCTTGCTAAGCTTCTTATTGCTGACCTTGAATTGTGTTTTGTAATTTCGTCTTTTAATTTCAAAAGAGGGATTTGGAACTCTTTATATAAACTACTTTATAAGCTTACTCACTAATAGAAGCAATAAACAACCTAGTGGTCACTCTATGACAAAATAACAAGCTTTCCAACTCTTTTTAAATTTCTTAAGTGGTGCTCTTTCCAGATCTGACTAGGCTTTATCTATTTCTACAGAATCTGGATGTCTCCTGCCAAGTTTGCCTTCAGATGCAACACTTGACCCTTCTACTGGGATCAGCTTCACTTGTGATCTGAATGACAATATCGCAGCTCCGTGGCCCTCTGCTTTTCAGTCACCTTCAACTTCCTGCAATAAATGTATGCTTTTTTATTTGTTATTCAAAAGTTGTTCAAGTTCTTAGTTTTACTGACTTTGTCTGGTTTGCAAAATTATAGAGCATCTATGCTGCCCTTAATAACTCTGGTATCACTGAAAGAAAATAAGTGTCAGGACCTGCTACCTTGTTACCTTTACGATGCTTGAATATAATTACATGTATACTGCATATATTTTTGTTAAAAATTCTTCTTTTAATTATTTGAGTAAACAAAATCATTATTAGGTTAACATTAGAATCTTCGACTGTTTTTTTGTTTTTTTCTGAGAGTTAATAAGCTTAATCCAAATGATTGATAAGGTGTTGGCTATGTTGATGATAAATTTCTGAATTAATATCTGAATAAAATTACTGGAACCGTAAATAATGTTGTATGTATTCCTGCCATGATAATACAATTCCTTTATGTCAAAATTTTTAATCTTTTGTTTGCTTCCATGATCATTACACATCACAGAATTCATGCTTGTGTAAATCCTGAGATGCTGGACATCATTGTTATACAAAGTCTACATTTCTATTCTGCCTTTCCTGCGGTGGAAGTTTTTCTTGTTCCTATCATGATGATGTTATAGTGGGTTTTCTTGTAAATTTTGTTCTGGCCAGAATTGATGTAGCATAATGAAATTCAAACAATTTTGTGCAAAGATATCGTGGAAACCAGTCATTTAGGATAATCTTCTTGATAGGTAATGCCGCTACATCCACCACTTAACAGAGAAGAGATATAAGAAACCAGCATTTAATATAGAGATCTACTAGTAGCAATCTGTTCATAAAATTCGAACTTTCCCTGGACTGAATATGTGCTCTAAAAAATATCTGCCCATGTTAAGGTTAAAAGTTTTTATGCGTGTAATGCTCCATTGTTTCCTTATTATAGCGCTATAACTGAAATTTTCTTATAGTATATATCAAGGTTTAAAATTGCACAATTGGTATTAAGACATTTTTTGTTTGTAAGGCGGGGCATAAGCCTTAAGCAGTTTTGAGGTGTAAGCCTTAAAATAAAAAAATTGAGTAAAGTGAAAAGAAATGTTAAAAGCAATTTTCAATATAATACCCAAATAATATGTTGAAAGATGATAATTTCTATTGAACTATGAAGCGACAAGTTGACATATATATGAAACAAAAAATTGTACAAGACGTAAAGTGGAAAATAATAAATTGTGCGAAATAGAATTGAAACCCAAATATTAGAAAAGCAAAATAACATAAAATAAAAGAATTGCATATAAGTATTATATAACATCAAGTTCAACTCCAAATTCCTTCTTTCAAGTTCCCTACTCAACCACATTTAATTCTTTAAGAAAGATGTGATAGTTGTCGACAACTCAGAAATCATCTGTATTTTTATCACTGATGGAGGCCTTTATTTGAGGAGACGTCATAACAAATTGGTCACTCTCCTGCCTCATCCTGTGAAGTCCAATGCCCACAATATGCTTCTTCATTTATTTAAGTCATCTTCATCTTTCATAACTGTTTTTCATCAAAATAAAGATGAGAGTAATACTCCCAAATTTTTAGAGGATGTGGTGGTAGTGTGTAGCTTTCAAGTGATCCCCGACGTCGATTACAATAGTGGTGGTTGTGGCGAAGGAGGATGGATAGAGGTCGAGGCATTCGGTTGGAGGTCGAGGTAATTGATAGAAAGTTGTTGTGACTCGGGGATGCATGAAGGCGTAATTTGTTTGGGCTTTAGTTTAGGATTTAAGTAAGTTTATATATATATATATATATAGGCGTACGCCTCATACCAGCAAGGCGAGGCTCGACCGTCTCAAGATCAGGGCTCTCTCATCAGACTTGACGAAGCAGCTAAAGCGTTCATAGAAAAGATTCGAGCACTGACAGCTCGAGGTGTTTTTCACCTGCCCAATGTGTTTAGAGCGCGAGGCCCTAAGGAAAGCTTCTTATTGATCATTATGCACCTTTCTTGTACCCTGTGGAGGCGTCGAGGTGTGTAATCAAAATAAGGTATGTGTAGTTTGCAAATATGTGGGCTTTGCGGGTGCTACGGAAGGCTGTGATTGCGATATTTTTAGGGCTTTTACGCTTTTGAGAAGGGCTCTAGGCATTCTTCACGCATAACGACTAACCAACTAGTAAAACACCGGCAACCTCCTACAATTACATACCTCACCACGATCAGTACAATATAACACTATATTATAATATATATATATATATATATATATTATATATATATATTATTATATTATATATAATTATATATATATAATATATATATATCATAATATATATATATATATAATAATTTTTATATATATTATATATTATTATATGGGTGTCAATATTTGACACAACGAAAACCCGACCCGGGAAAATTCGGGTTGGACCCGACCCGATTCAAAACGGGTTCATGTTCGGGTTTCCAAAAATTGACCCGTTTGAAAACGAGTCGGAGTTCGGGTTGACCCGACGGGTGTCGGGTCAACCCGCGAAACCCGTTGAATTTAAAATTTTTCATTTTTCAAATCCCGCCCCTGCCCGAATCGGCGAATCCCGCGTGAGGACCGGTCCGGCTTCCCCCCGCTGGCGCGTGACGTTGCCAGCGGTCTGGCTGCCCGAGGCGCTGCCGCTTCGTGAAACCCCCGCGACCCGCGGACGCGGAACGCATGCGGATCCCCGCCCCAGGGCCCTGTCCGATTCCCGCCCCGCGCAGCGGCGCTGCTGAAACTGATCGCGAATCCCGCCCCCGGCGCTGCGAATCGATCGCGAATCCCGCCCCGGTGTCCGAATCCGATCGTGAATCGCCGCGTGACCGCATCCCGTTCTCGTGACCGCTGCTCCCTGGCCTGCGTGTCCGCGGGTCGGGTCGGGTTGACCCGAACCCGAAGCGGGTCGGGTTCGGGTTGAACCCGATTAGTGCCAGGTCATTTCCGGGTTCGACCCGAACCCGACCCGGTGACCCGAAATTGACACCCCTACTATATATATATATATATTATTATAATTATATTAGTATATATATATATATATATATATATATATATATATATACATATATATATGTGTGCGTGTGTGTGCGCGTGCGTGCGTGCAAGAGAGCAGCTATTCAACATACATTCTTGATATGTGTACAAGAGAGTAGTTCTCATATTTGGGTAGCATTGCTGATTTTGCAAAATAATTTATTAAGGCTAAAAAAATGAAGTGTATTCCTTAGTTTATAGGCTTATTGTATTGCATTAACTTTGTCAGTTGCCACTGCTATAGTGAAGAGAGTATTTTCTATAACGAAAATTATTAAACATCGATTACGCACTAAATTGTGTGATGACTAGCTCATCGATTGTCTAGTGTTATATATTGAGAAAGAAGTATTTGACTTGATTTCAAATGAAGTTGTAATACAATATTATCAGCAAATGCAAAATAGAGTGCTAAGCTTGTAATTTTTTATTTAATAATTATAATGCAATATAAGATTTTGTTTTGAATTTTGTCTTATATATATATTTTTATTTTTGTATGTCCCCCGCCTCCCAAGAGTTAAGGCCGGTTCCGACTCTGAATAGCATACTAGTATTAATATATTTGGAGCGAAGAAACTCCAAATTTCTATAAAATAATTGTTCCACCTACCAATATAAGATGTCCACAAAATTAGATTATTTAGATTCTCGAAAATATTGATGACTTCTCATGTTGACCTATGTTAAAAAAAATGAACTCTAAAGTCGTAGTAATGATCTGATAACATTTAAAAACCATTAATGACAGTGATCTAATAATTAATTATTTTTATTTTCTTAAAATTTCAAAATTCATAAGAATTTTTTATAAATTTTTGAAATTCATCCCAAAGCATGAAATTACTCCTAATTCCTTAAATAATTGATTAATTTCATGCTCGGATATTATTTCAATCAAAATTAACAAATTTTAAGTGAACTAAGGAAAAACCTAATTAATTTCTAATCCTTTAAAGTTGAGTCATAAATATTCAATTGGGATTTATGCATATTTGTAAGTATTATCGCATTATCCAATTAAAGACGATTGAAGGTAAATTAATTTGCATCCAATAGTTCTTATTCAAGCTGTTTGATTTTTGCACCATAATTCTTCTCAACTCATAGTGATGGCACTGAACAACTTCTATCTTCAGTAACCACTTGATGCCCAAGCTCTCCACTATACTTTAGGGGGGGATGGATGCACGATCTCGTAGCTAAATAAGACCAATTTGCTTTGGCCTGTTTCTGCTAAACTCCATGTTATTGAAATCATTACACCTGAATTTTAATTAGCCACAAATGTAAGCTAGATATTGTGACATTTGACATGATGTGACTTAGGCGCAAATAAACTTAAGAGTATGACTGTCTGCATGAACCTGAGTTGGTAAAAAGAGGATTTGATCGCCGTAGTGATGTATGAGATCTCATACATAATCAAAGAAGGAAAGTCGAGAGAGCATATGATAAAAAAAATTTATTTGGAAAATTCCAAAAGAGTACCATAGGGGCTTCCCTAATTGAAATATCTTTCACTAAGTTTTTTGGCATACGTTGTAGAGGATTGTCTTTCCTTGGACTTGGAGACGGTGCTATACAATAAAATACAATTTAAATTAAGTTTTTCTTGGTATTCTTCTGGTTAGAAATGTAATAAAATTGATTAGGTGGATGGAGGTGATCACATTTATCGTCTTCGTAGGGGCAATGATAGTATGATCTTTAGGTGGAAGATTTGGGCAGCGTAAGAATGGAATGAAGGTTTTTAAAGATAGTTGAATTGATCTTCCCTTAATGGTGGAGATGACACGATTTGAGAGCGACAATAGACTTAGTTGAAATTTGGAGATTTTGCCATGAATAGTGGCAATGGGCAGTTAGAATAATCGTTCTTTTACAAGAAATAGGGGATTGAATGTTTTACGGTCATCATATGATTGAAGAAGATTAGACATCCCCTTTCTTAAAGGGATGGAGGAGCCGAACGCTAGGAGGCATCAAATAATTGAAGGAGATTAGGAAAATCCCTCACTTGTAAGGAAAAAGAAGAGATTGGGTAGGTAGAAATCAGCGGGCAATAGAGGGTAGCCGATGCAATCATTCTCTAAAAAGGAAGGGAGACTAGGCAATTGAAAATAGGCGGGCAATGAAGTACAATCAGTGTAGTCTTTCTTTTGGGAGGGGAGAATATGCGATCAGATGTCAGCAAGAGATAGACGAATGTTTGTATATTCATCTCCTGAAAGAGTGGGAGATTGGGACAGTGATAGTTTGCGGGTGATAAAGGGTAATCAGTGAAGTCATCTTCATAAAAGGCTGCATGACTGAAAAACAACAAATGCTATAAATGGTGGTTGAGGAAATTCTACTCTTAGAAGGAGGGGGAATAAGAGCATTATTTAATGATAAATGGCGGAGGGTGGTCAGGATAATTCCTCTTAGGGCTGCAAACGAACCGAACCGAGCCGAGTATGTGAGTGTTCATGTTTGTGTTTGTTTAACATTCGCTTGTTCATGTTTGGTTCGTGTTTGATTCGAGCTTTATTATTTGTGGCTTTAATCGAACCGAACAACGAGTAGTTCGTCGAACATTTGGTTCGCTTGTAGCCCTAATTCCTCTCTTGGAAAGAGGAATTGGATGATTGTTTGGCAGTGAACGGGATGGGGATGATCGAGGCAATTCCTTTTTTGAGTGGAGGAATTGGATGATCAATTGGCCATGAATAGTAATACAAGGAGGATCTAGAGAACATCAGCACGGTTATTTGGATTTGTAAAAGTTATCATAACACTAGAGGGTTCTATAATTCTATAGTTTAGAATGTGAAAAAGTAGGAATCATGAGTGCTTCTTCTTGACACAAACCAAAGCTTAGAATTACATTGTCAAAATCTCTCACCATTTCTTTCATCATATAGATGCTCTAGACGTTGAAATAATATGAGGAGAACATCCGGTAAACAAAATTTCAATCATATTTCACTTGTGTAGACAAGGGTGGTTTTGGAATCACTCCAAGTGACAGATCATTGCACCAGCCCTTGGTTTTACTATAATGCTTAATGTATTATCAACATTTCATCATGGTAAAACAACAACAACATGAAGCCTTTATCCCACTATGTGGGGTCGGTTACATGAATACCTTTTCTCCATTGTGTCATGTTAAAAGTCAAATTCTCATTTAAGTCTAATAAATAAATGTCATTTTTAATATTTTCCAACAAAGTCTTTTTACGTCTACCTTAACTTTTTTAACATAAGCCAAATCTAAGACATCTACTTCATCGGAAGGCTGGTGTTTTATGTGATCTAATCATCTAAGGCGTCTCTCTCCAATCTTATCTACCATTGGAGTGACCTTTTAAGCATTCTATCACGGTCACACACAAAAATTAATGTGAATTTATAACTTCAAAACACTAAGACGGCTGTCCAAAAACTTCAAAAAAAATTTTGAAGAAAAAATGGACTCCTTTGCATGCTAATGGTTGAAACAATCTTCTTGACATAATGATTCCAATGACAACAATAAGACCTAAATCCAAGCTCAAACAAGCCGAACCACGATTAATGGATTGAATCGAAGCCCACATACCCTTTCTTCCCTCCCTTTCACGTTATGCTTTGGAAGCTTTCCTTCCTTTTTTTTTTTTTGCTTTTCTGTGGAAGTGTAGCTATATCTATGACATATCCTGCTTCCAAAAGATTATTTTGACATCGATGTTGATTTTGCTATAGTTGTTCTGAAGTGTCTAGAGATTATTGTTGACGTTGTGAGCTGTCATATATTTATGTATACATTAGGCAATTTAATCACCAGTTATGCTTTCTTTTGATTGGTTAGTTGAAGCCACCTGCTATACATTGATGAAAACTAGTTGAATTAGCTATGCTGAATAACATGTTTAGTACATGTTTCTTATTATTCATTTTTCTTATCTTCACTTTTTCTGCCTCCGGGGTACTTAATGAACTTGTTTGTTGTTTCATTTTGTTTTCTGCAGCAACTAATTATCCAGAACTTCCAGCTGCAACATCTGCGCAGATGGGTAAGGATCTTAAGCCCCCGCATCCACCCCCCCCAAAAAAAAAATTCTTGTTATCACAGTAAACTTCATGTACATCTCAGAAGAATTCCGTACGGAATATTATTCTTTTTTTTCTAATCATGCTGTACATTATATGTTTACAAACTAGATAAGATTTATTTTAGCCAATCCCAAATAGTTGGCATAAATCTACTGATGAAGATGATAAAAATTATTAGAAAAAATCTACTTTTTATCTGATTTTTGATGTTTTATATGAGAGTTAACAAGTGTCTATGTCCAAAAAGTGTACTTTGGAGTTGATCTTTCAAGTTTTATATAGTCCGGGATTTGTCTCTTAGCAATCTATTAACTAAATCAATGCTACTATTTTTAAAAATCTCAGCTTCATGCTGTGGACTTAATATAGCTGAAGATCAAACTGCCAGTTGTTTCTTTATAAAGACCAACTCTTTTTAATTCAATTTGTACTATTTGAGCATATGTTATGTGTTATGTATTAGCGTAGGAAATATCAAATTAGGAAAGCACCTAATATTTGCTGAATAGTATATGCTTATTTAGTTGTTCCTTGGAATATTATACTTGTTCATCTATTATAAATAGAGGGGTCCTCTAATAAATAAGACATAAGAAAGACTTTTCTCCTCTATTGTGGTGTCAGAGCATAGTTGGTCTAATCCTAGTTAGGACACATGCACACCACTCATACCTTCTCCAGTCAGTCCCCCTCCAATCTCCCTTCTCAGATCGTCCCTAGCCTTACGCCCTCTCACCTCACCATTCTTCTATACATCTTCATCATCGGCCTCACCCGCATGATTGTGTCTTATTGTTGTGCCCCCACTCCTAATCTTTCCCAAAGTACGTTGTACTCCCCCTACCCCCACTATTGCACTTGGTCATTGATGATGTTGCCACTACCATCCACACACTTCTTACATCAACAATCCCCATCTTTTCGAATTCTCTCTCTCTCTCTCTCTCTCTCTCTCTCTCTCAAAGTGTCATTGGCTCTCAAGAATTCAAAACCTTCCTCCAATATCAATTATGCTATCAAATTCTATGGTATAAATCATGTTCTATGGTTAAGCGGCTTTCACTTAGTAGTTTTCAAAACAAGCTCCATCAACTTGATGTTTATCTTCCAAACCACCATGATTATCAAGTTTGGAAGGTGACAAGCATCCGATTACACTGTTCTTACATTGGCTACTCAATTATCTTGAACCATCCATTGCCTCCATTATCATGTTTCAGGTCTCTATCAAAATGATTCATGACGTTCTTCATTACACCCTACTTTTAGAAAGCAACATTTAGTATGTTTACATTTTTTACTCTAAGATAATTCCTCATTAGCAAAATGATATGCATATTCAAAAATATTATAAAATATTTAGAAGAAAGTGGGATGAGTTACTTCAATATCGCCCATTTACTACTAATCTGATTGTTATGCAGAAACAAAAGCTAGAAGCTCTTGTAAACAAATTTATCTTGGGCTTATATCTGATGGAAGATTTTTTTGGCTCCTAATATTGTGATTCCTCTCTCTTGGATTTTCCATGCTCTTAATTCCTCAACCTTCGATTCCTTGACCAATTAGCCTTGGCCATTAGCTTTAAGGGTGGTCGTGAGAACTATGGATGTGGTATCCAAACTAATGGTGTAGAAGGGAAGTAAAAACTGTTGAATATCAGAGAGCAGCTGAACAGGCAAAATAGAAGTAGAAGGGAAGTAAAAACTGTAACGTTTGCATTACAAAATCATCTCATTACAGTGCTTGTAATAGTGTATATATAGAATGATTAAGTACAGCTTGTTATGCCATGTAGCTCTGCACATGGGAATAACAGAGTGCCTGCATTCTCTATTATGGTATAGTACAACCATTTATTTACATGTGCTAATAGCCTCTCTCAAATTAATGATCCATGGAATGGATTGTTAATTTGCATCAGAGGGCATGAAAATGGGTTTCTGAAAGTGTCTTTGTTAAGATGTCTGCAAGCTGATCGAGAGAGTTGATATGATGAACTGCAATCTCCTTAGACTTGATGTGGTCACTGATAAAATGATAATCAATCTCGATGTGCTTTATTTTGGCGTGAAAGACAGGGTTGTTTGTTAGAGCCAAAGCTGAAGCGTTGTCGCAGTGTAGAAACGTAGGAGAGAGTTGAGATGCTTGAAGTCAGCTAAAAGACGTCGAAGCCAGATGATATCTGAAGTTGTTGAAGCCAATGCTCGATATTCAGCTTTTGTGGAGGATTTGGCCATCGTAGGTTACTTTTTAACACTCCAGGAGATAAGCCCTAGAAAGGTGCAGTAACTTGTAACCGACTTGCGGTCGGAGGGATCAGTCGCCCAATTAGTATCCACGAATGTGCTGAGCTAGAGATTGCTGCGAACGAGGGGAAAATCGTATTGGAGAGTTCCTCGAATGTACCTTTGAAGTTGTTTGCGAGATTGGTAATGACGGTTGGTGGGATTGTGCATATGTTGGTAGATCTGGTTGGTAGCGATTGCGATATCTGGTTTAGTAAAAGTGAGATATTGTAGAGACCCTGCGAGTTGACGATAAAGTCGAGGATTTTCATATAGATGATCAGCTTGTTGACACTGAGAAGGTTTGGTGGGCATAGGAGTGAGTGTTGGTTTGCATTAATCAAAGTCGGATTCCTTTAGGATGTTGCGAGCATAGTGTGTTTGAGTAAGGAAATAATCGTGAGAGTTGTGAACTATTTGAATGCTCACAAACATCGAGATAGAGCCGAGCTCTTTGACATATCATCTACATACATCAGTAGATAAATTTGTACCTTGTCATTAGAGTAGATGAGGAGTGAGGGATCTAATTTGTTGAAGGAGAAGCCAAGACGAATGAGCATCGTAGTAAATTTGTGAAACCATTGTCTCGGAGCCTGCTGAAGGCTATAGATAGCTTTGTGAAGCTTCTAGGCGTAATGTGGAAATTGTGCATCAAGAAAACCTGGCAGTTGACGCATATAAACATCTTCCTATAGTTCACCATGCAAAAACGCGTTGGAGACAGCTAGCTGAGTGACTCGCCAGTTGCGTTGAAGAGCTATAATGAGAAGAATGTGAATTGTTGGGATCTTTGCAACCGGATTGAAGGTCTTCTGATGATCAACACCCTGTTCCTGAGTGAAGCCCTATGCTGCCAAACGAGCCTTGTAGTGATCAATCTGACCGTTGGTTTGAAGCTTTGTTCGGAAGGTCCAGCGGCAGCCAAGCACTGGCTTGTTGGTGGGAGTTGGGACCAGTGACAACGTGCCCTATTTTTGCAAAGCTTGAAACTCAAAGGAAATGGCGAAACGCCAATGTTCGGATTCATCACCTTCAGTGTAATTGGTGGGAGTGGGAGTGGGAGTGGGTTGAGAGGTGGCTAGAAGATCAAAGATTTGTTTGGGTTTTAGATGTCTTATTTTAAGATGAGTTTGCATGGGTGAGCTGAGATAGGTAATGACATTATGGGATGACAGAGATGGGAGTAGATGCTGAGTGGAACATAATTGGTTCGGTGGCAATATGGTGAGACGAGGAGGGAGAAGGGATGGTTGTGGAAGAGGATGGAGAAACTGTGGTAGAGCGGGCTTTAGTGGAGTGTGGAGAGGTGATAGTGGAAGTTGGAATAAGTAGCAGAGGAGAAAGAGGCGCTGATGGGAACGAAACAGTGGGAGATGTTGGCGGGGATACAATTCATGAAAGGTAACATGTCTAAATATATGAATTTTCTTAGTATGAGGATCAAAGCACCTATATCCTTTGTGTGAGGTAGAATAGCCTAGGAAGATGTAGGGTTGAGAGCCAGGATAAGTTTGTTGGTGGAAAGATGTTTCAGATGGGGAAAGCAAAGACAACCAAATATGCGTAGATGACTGTATGAAGGAAGATGGCCATGTAGTAATTGAAAGGGCGTTTGAAAATTGCGGGTTGTGTAGGGAGGATGTTGATAAGATAGTTTGAAGTGAGTGCAGTCTTAGCCCAAAATTGAAGCAGAAGGTTAGCTGCGTGAAGGAGCATGCTGGTTGTGTCTAAGAGATGACAATTTTTACGTTCCACAATGTCATTTTGTTCTGGGGTGTCGGGACAACTTAGTTGGTGCAGTATTTCTTGAGTTTGCAAAAACTGCATGAAGGTGGAGCCGATGTATTCGCCACTTCCATCAGAACGAAGATTTTTAATTTTACAAGTGAATTGGGTTTCGACAAGTTTAATGAATTATTGGAGTTTGGTTAGAGTTTCTGCTTTGTTATGAGTGAGAAAAAGACAACATAATCTGCAATAATCATCAATAAATGTCACATAATACCGATACCCATTTAGGGATGAAAGTGCGATCGGACCCCAAACATCCATGTGTATTAAAGAGAACGGAGAATTTATAGTGGTAGAACTAGAAGAAAATGACAATTTGTGGCTCTTGGTCATTTTACAAGACTTGCAGAGAATGTAAAGAGTAGAGATAAATAGAGATGGTTGAAGTTTAGTTATAGTGTGCATAACTTCCTGATGTGGATGTCTGAGGTGAGCATGACATAGGAAGGTTGACGAGAGGGTGCTATGAAATGCTATGGTAGGATTGTTGGGAGATGCTTAAACTTGATGGAAACCTTCACGACTGCTACCACAAAGGAGAATGTGGTTGTCCATAAGGTCCTTGATGATGAAGCCTGTGGAGTCGAAAGATACGGAATAGTTGTTGTTAGATGTAAGTTTATGAATGTAAAGCAATTTATGAGAAAGTGAGGGAACATGTAGAAGATTACGAAGAAATAGGTTACGAAGGGATTCAGGAAGGGGTAGGATGCCTTGGCCACTGTGGTGTATCGGAAGAGAGTTGTCGTTGGCAATTGAAACACTGTATACGCCTTGATAAGGAGCAGATTGCTGAAGATTGGAGGCATCAGCTGTGAGGTGATTTGTGCGTTGGAGTCTAGCACCTAGTTGGAGGAGGTGGAAGATAGCTGCGGGGAGAAGAGTGCACAGGTTGGCCAGGTGGTTGTGGGAGCATATTTCATGTTGGATGTTGCAGCAATGCCAACAAGACATGGTGGCATGACCCAGTTTGTTGCAGATTTGGCAGGTTGGTTGAGGAGAATTTGAGGCTTGTTGGCCGCGATCAAGGGAGAAGGATGGTCTGGGTGAGGATCCTTGGCCATGAGGATGTCGAGAATGGTTGGACAATGAACGACTGCGATTCTGTGTAGCTGAGGGTCTGCTATTGTAAAGTGCCTGATGATCTTTGGGAGGGATTGAATCTATAAGCAATTCAATGTGTTGGTGTATCTCCTCACAGCAAAGTAATGATTAAAGCACGTCTCTTTATCTACGTTGATAGGGTCGTTTGAATGGAGGTTTTGAAGGAGTTATAGGTAGAGGGCAAACCATTAAGGATGTATAGAATTAAGTCTACGAAATCAACATGAGTGCTAGTAGCCGCAATGTTGTCCACCAGTGCTTTGATTTAGGTAAGATATTGAGTTATGGTGCTATCACCCTTTTGAATATGTTGTAATTCGTTTTTTAATTGAATCACACAAGATCAGTTTGTAAGTTGAAGCTGAAGTTCGAGAGTTGTCCATATTTCATGAGCAATTATGAGATTAAGGATGTAGGGTAGAATAGATGGGGAGATGGTTGAGAGGAGAGATGAAACTATATTTTGGTCGACTAGTTGCCATAAGCGATAGTTGATAAGCTCTGAGGTGGGATTGGGAGAGAGGAGGTGGGCTCGGGTGGGCACTGAAAACTCTGTTAGATTGCCTTCAAATCCGTTTACTGAGAACAGTTTAAACACCTGCAATCGCTAAATAGGATAATTGTGATTTGTTAGTTGAAGATTGACAATGAGTTTGATTTTGGACATCAGAAATTTGAGAGGAGAAGTTATGGTATATTCGACCATTGATGTAGAGAGAGAGGAGGCTTGTTGGGTGCTGGAAGTCCTGTTCTTCCATCTGACAGAAAAGTGGCAGTAGCCTTTAGTGCTCTAATACCATGTTGATTATCAGAGAGCAGCTGAGCAAGAAAAATAGAAGTAGAAGGGAAGTAAAAACTGTAACGTTTGCATTACAAAATCGTCTCATTCCAGTGCTTGTAATAGTGTATATATAGAATGACTAAGTACAGTTTGTTAAGCTGTTCATTGTGCCGTGTAGCTCTGCACATTGGAATAACAGGGTGCATGCGTTCTTTATTATGGTGTAGTAGAGCCGTTTGTTTACATGTGCTAACAGTGGCTATATTTGTAATGTCTTTTCAACTTGCTATCATTACAACTGAATCAATCACCCTCTTGAGCATTACTAGGAAAAATTTAGTTATTGCTCCATACCCAACATGCTTTCACAATCAGTTTAGACCGACCTACTCCTTTTAGTGCTTCCAACTTCGGATATGTTATTCTCTTGAAGGATGTCTATAATTGTCTGCTTAAACTCTCTTTGCATCGAGGACCATTAACAAAAATGAAAGTGGGGTAAATAGGACATATAAAGAGAGAAAAGTGGTTGGCGGTTACCATATGAGAAAAAGCGCTTGAATCTAAAATTCAAGACATAAAAATTGAAACATTAGCAATGGATCTAGCAGAAGAGATGACATAATATGTGTGCATCCATGGTTGCTTGTGCAAGTACTTTCTCGCAGGTATCTTACAGTTTACGTTTGGGTTGTGCGGAAGGAGATTCACTCTCCCCCGCCAGGAGGATCCGATTGCGGGACACATGCATGTGCTGATCACTAGAGCATGATGGACGACCTCTGACCACATACTCCAGGCAACAGTCCTCAGTGAGGGCGACCACGGAAGTTCCTC
The DNA here is from genome assembly GCF_001605985.2 of Dendrobium catenatum. NCBI lineage: Eukaryota > Viridiplantae > Streptophyta > Magnoliopsida > Asparagales > Orchidaceae > Dendrobium > Dendrobium catenatum. Next base: position 1,574,081 of record NW_021319982.1, on the reverse strand, counting down.
TCCCAGTCGGATAAATCTTTATTCATCTCGACCAAAGTCAAGTCTTTTATCAAAAATCAAGTTAAAGGCACATATCTCATCCACAAGATCTCCTTTTGATCGCCACTGAGCTCAGTGATCTGCGACAACTCTCTACTCACTCCCAACGGAGGGACACCAAACCAGCATCCCACTCAACGCCAGCTCGATCTTAGAAGACCCGCATGAAGGTCTTACTCGCTCCTTCTCACCTTAACAGGACGACATCATAATCGGCCTCCTACTCAATGCCTACTCTTTCACAAGAATCACCACGTCACTTTACAAAGCCGGTCGAGCTCTATCGAAAGCCGATAGTACAACTCCTGTACTTCGTGCAACTTCCATTATAACTCTCCAAACCCTATAAATATGGGATAGGAGAAGAAGAGAAAAGCAATCAAAGCTTGAGTTAAGAGTATGCCAAAATATATAGAGAGATACTATGCCAATATTCCTTTTTCTAGCTTAAGCTCTCGTTCTTTTATTCTTGTTCTTTTTGGTTGGGTTAATAAAAATTTTGTCTGCATCTACTTTTCGTTCTTTTTTCCTCTCTCCATCTTTTTCTTTGCCTTCATCATCCTCGCTCACAGGCTCTCAAGCTTACAGGTAGCATAAAGTATCCTAGCATCATCCACCGAACAAATCTGGGTTCAACAATATGTACCATAGTTTCCTATAAACCTAGTATCTATTCACTATCATATTAAAACTTATAATTGTTCCATAACTTTTTATTCCTCATTTTATTCTTTAGTATTTCAGTGTAAAGAAGACAATTGATAGAGGTGTTGAAGCTGGCAAAATTCACTACTTGATTACTGATGAACCTTCCACCAATCTTCTAATATAACTCTTATTAATGACACTATTGATTAGTTCATCCTCCTTTGTATAGACTTTTGGATTTTGTCTCCTTATCTCTCTCCAAGTTTGGTTATCCCGTCTACGAGTTCCATACACTATCATTTGTCTTCTACTTCATTTACCACTAGGCATAATCTTCCTTTTTTGAGTTAGTTCACTAAGACCTTTGGGTTCCTTCTCCTATTCATACTTATCATTATGTTATTTTGTCACTTTGATTGATGATTTTCCAAAGATCGCCAGTCTACTTTTGTCAAAACTCGATCAAAAGTTTTCGATGTATTTCATACTTTTTTTTTCAAATAATAAGATTTATTATGTCCACTTTAATTAAAATTTATGCACAAATAATGCTCTAAAATTTAGACAAATCTTATATTAGTGAATAGAAAGATGAGTGGACGGGAAGAAAGTGGGATGACAACCACAGTAGGGTGACATGCATCTATGAAAGCTAGGATACGGGAACAACTAAGCTATTGACTAATTGAAGACCAATGCAAGACCTATTTGATTTCATACACATGCGGCAGGGGTAGCCATCTCGGACGGAGATGGATAAAACAAGGTTGAATGCGAGATTACTAGTGGAGACTCTTGGAACAGCTGGAGTAAGAAGTCCCCAAGTTAGCGTCTTATGGGGGACCGTCAAGCACATCCGGCAAAGATCAAGGGAAATCTCGTTGTTTCATAGCTCAGGTCGGAGCAACATGCCATCAACATTCAACAGACAGTCTCACGATCGGGCATGAGTATCCGGAAGTTTTCATTGTCCGGGGATCACGAACGGGAACAGGAGTTTGACTACGGGGGTGTGAATGCAAGATGCCAGCGAAATGATCGGCCGGACAGCCCGGCGGGCCGCCTTGTGAGAGATTAGGGTTTGTCGCAGCTGTGTACCCAACAACGAAGGCAAAGATGCGGAGCAAAGATGGAGTTTCTATTTGAATAAGCCCCCGGAGCGGTTCCAATAAAAGATCTAAGATCCGTCACTGAGTAATGATGATCTATGAGCGGGCGGTGCGACTAAAGCTGGTGGGGAACTCGAAAGCTTCAGGTAGATGCGCTAAGCGAAGGAGATGTCCGAACAAAAAACTGCCTTCGGTCTCTCAACCTTACTCATGGCAACCTTCCGGCCGCCCATAATTTGTTGCTCTTAAAATGGTATTATTTAATAAACTTCTCCTAATACACCTCAACAAAATAGTATTGCTAAATGTAAAAACCATCATTTGCTTGATGTTACTAGGCCATTGATGTTTTATGGAAGTCCCTTATCAATTTTAGGGGTATGTAATATGGACAACCCACTGTCTCCTCAATTGTATTTTCTCTCTGCTCTTCTCACTATTATTTCATACGTACTTTTATCGTGATTAAACTACATTTTTTTAACACCTGTGGTTTTCTGTTGTTTTCTTGTTTCACGCTTTTCACTTGCATCACTAGCTTTTTCCTCATGTTGTTAAGTGTATATTTTTTCAAGTATACTCGCACTTAGAAATAATATATTGTTATGGTCCCCTTGTTAAACTTATACATAGAGGCTGAAGTTACTTTTCATGAGATGATTACCCCTTTGTTTTCTCCTCCTCTTTCATAGCTTTACAAGTTCATTTTCCTCCAAAAGCTCCTATGCCTACCTCTTCTCCTCTAAAGATTTGCTCATAAAAACTGAGATATTCTACAACATTATCTTCATCCACGTTATCATAATTGATTGAGCATCCTCCTTTTGATGAGCTCTGTAATAATACTTTTATCAATTGCCTTACATAGAGTTAAAAAAACATTTTATTGCTCATCCCACTCCCTCTTATGTATTGTTTGATCATTTATCGCATTCTTCTATGCATTTGTCTCTTCCCAATCATATTTATATAATCTCATGACATATCAAGAAGCTTTGCATAGTCCTCTATAGAAACAAGCTATAAATGTTAAAATGATTGCTCTACTCAGTCTTCATACATTTGATTTTTTTGTTGGGTGTTCCAAATCAAAAATTTTCCTACTCATTTGGTAGATCAGTGCAAAGCTCAACTAGTTGCCCAAAGACAAATTTGTGGGAAATATTATTTTAATACATTCTTCATGGTTGTCAGACTTGGGCTTCGTTTGGGACGGCTTTATTACTGCTTAAAGCATTTTCTTAGAACAAAAATTAAATTTTTTTGTACTTGAAAGCTACTATAAACAGTAAGAAAGCTATCCCAAACGAAGCCTTGATTCCATTTGAATTCTTTTATTTGTGATAATCAATTAAGGATGGCCTACATTGTAATTGAATGTGAGTAATATTGTCCGCTATATCGGTCTTTATGGGACATTCAAACTCGAACTTTGAATGATTTGCTGAGGATTTCAAGGAAAGGACTTTCTTCAAGGATTATACAAATGGTTTAGCTAGAAAGTGGTCTTATTTGGTATTTTTTTATGGCATGGTTAGCACTCTCCAAATTCAATTAGGTTAGGATGATTTTTTGGAGGTTGATTTGGGTTCAAAATTTAGGAAGCATGGAATGGAGGCTAGAAAAGAGTAAGAGAGAGGGTATATTTAAGTCTTCCCATGACAAGAGGATCTCTCATTTGTAAATGGGAAATGGGACTCTTAACATTTTTTGGTTTAATTTTAACTTCATTCTAGAGTTATGTAGTCAGTTTATGTAAGGATTTGGTTCATGATTCTGCTTTAATTTTTTTTTTTTCTGGTTTACGCTAAGTTACTTCAGCTCATCTGCTTATTTAAGAAGTCATCGACATACAGAATAAAAACGATTCTTCTATTGCAGGTAAACAAGGAATACTTATGAAATTTCATCTGCTTTTTACCTCATTGTTCCTTCTGATTCTTGTATGATCTTCACCGTTCTTCTCCCATAAAGAGCCAATTTTCTGAAGAAATTTCACATCCTGCAACAAAGATAATCTTCAATTATGCTAATGGAAGCAATTTCTTTAAAGTTGAGTTGCATACACGATCAAATTTGTTAATTTAGCAGGGCTGATTAGTCTGTTTCATCATTTTGTTTGTCTGTAAACCATTCTTGTAAAAAAAAAAAAAAAACGCCAGAAGAGCGACTTCCTAATGCTTAGTATGCGATCATTGTAACATGTAGAACTTCTTTGAAGCTTCTTCTCCACGTTAGCTTATTTGCAGTAGTGTATATAATTTCAGCTTGTTGGAATTTCAGCTTCGCTATATGTAATTCTTCACTTTGTTTGAACTTTTTTTGGGGGGGAATTTCTGCGCTCGTGACACAAATTGGAGAAATTATTCTGTGCGGACACCGGACGGAGAGAACCGTCCAGATTTGCTGCATTTTTGCTACCTTTTTGTTGCGCTTTTGCAAAAGATAGTAAAATGACAGCAATTATTTAATTATGAATGTGTTTTTACTATCCTTTTGCAAAAACGTAACAAATAATCAATTATTTAGTAAACATTAAATATTTGCTGCACTTTTGCTGACCTTTTGCAAAAGCGCAGCAAATCCGGACGGTTCTCTCTGTCCGGTGTTTGCACATAATAATTTCTCCACAAATTGATATAAACTTAGCCGATTGCATAGTGTGTATGTTGGGCTAATTCGATACATTCATAGGAGACTTGACAGGCAGACAAAATAAGCACATAGATATCTCAGCGAGTGCACATTGGTCTTAACCAGTACACTAGCATCTTCCATAAGTGCATCAGTTAATGCACTGATACCTCCATGGGTACCTTAGTGGTTAGGCGAGTGCAGTATTGTCTTGGTAAGTTCCTGGATGCCTCAACGTATTCATTAGTGTCTCAATGAGTGCTTTGGTGGTCTCAGCTAGTGTCAAGTGTATCGACAAGCATGCTGGCATCTCAATGAATGTCTAAGGATGTGTTTGGGATGGCTTTCTTATTGCTTTTTAAAGCAGCTTTCAAGTATAAAAATTATAATTTTTTAATTAGAAAGTTGATTTAAAAAGCAGTAAGAAAGCCGTCCCAAACGAATCCTGAGTATCTCTATGAATGCAGTAGCATCTTAATGAGTACCATGTTGGTTACAGCAAGTGCCTTTGCATCTTGACGAGTACTTTGGTGGCCTTAATGATGTGTTTGTGTCTTGGCGAGTAACCTTAGTAACCTTTTTGAAATCTGTTGTAGAAAACAGCTTTCTACTGTAAAAATTTTTTTAAGAAAATATAAATGAGAAAAATTTCAACATAATCAAGATAAAGGCTATAATTTTACTCTTAACATATCTAAATGAATAACATTTGTGCTCATTTTGAATGTTATAAACTTTGGATGATATGGAAATTCTAAAATTTTAACCAAATTTTGAAGTCATCATTGACCACCTTTTATATTTTTAAATCAAGTCTTTCGCTACCTCCATAAGGAGGTCTATCCTAACCCCCAGTAATGTCACATCCCAATCTAATATAATTATTTTTTGCAAAAATGGATCACATCAAGTAAAGGCAAGGCATGTGAGTATAATTTTGATTCTAATTTTCATTATATATAAATTAATTCTTTAAGAAATCATAACAAGTTTCTCTCAATTTAGGATCTATATTAGAATTTTTTTAATCAATCTTTTTGCAATTGTTCATAACATACACAAAAACTTTAATATTCATGATATATCATGATAGAAGAAATAAATGATTAAGGAATCGTTTATGATTATTTTTTTATTGCTTTTTAAAATAGAATTTTATTTAAAAAATGGCCTATTGGTTGAGAGCTTAGGCTTCCAACTAAGAGGTTCAAGGTTCGAGTCTTTGTGTATGCGTTGTGTGTGTGATTTTGCCTTAAATGGCCTAAATGTCCCAAAAAAAAATTAAATTTTTTTAACTAAATTAAAAATTTTTAACTGAAATTCTGTTTTAAGAAGCAATAAAAAGGTCATCCTAAATGAAGCCTAAGGTTTCGTTTGGGACGACTTTCTTATTGCTTCTTAAAGCAATTTTCTTGTACATAATTTTTAATTTTTGTACTAAAAAGTTGTTTTAAAAAGTAATAAGAAAGCTGCCCCAAACGAAGCCTAAGTTTTTCATCATGTCACATAATTATCTTTATCAAAACACTTTTAATAAATGTTCATAAACATTAGCGCCAACATATTTTTACACCATGATTTGAGAAGAAAATACCTACATAAATATCATTAAGATAAGCATAACCTAACTCATATTTGAACACCCCTTACTCTTCATGCTCACAATTCTTTCCAACAAATCAAATTACATGCAAATACAATAGAACAAATCCCTAGCTTTCTCCTTCCTGTGTGCGACTCAAGCGGCCGATCCCTCTTCTCCTAGCTGCGCGCGACTCAAGCGGACCATTCGAGGGTTCGTCTCCAATCCCCCTTCTCCCTATTGTGCACGACTCAAGCGAATCAGGGAATGGAGTGTTGCACTATCGGAGAGGACCAAACCGGTACATCCCGCTCGCATTTTGCTCGGTATTCTCCTCACGCGACGACACATCCGGCTGGCTTCATTGTGAGTCTCCTCTGCTTCTTCCTCTTCTTCTTCTTCTTCTTCTCATTTTTCTACTTTTTTGTTAATGTCCAGATTTGACGAATTTGCATCGGTTTTAACCAGCACAAATCTGGTTATTTGTACCGGTCATAACCTCTGCAAAAGCAAGCGATTCGCAACTGCAACCCCGCCGGTCGTAAATCCGCTGTGGAATGTTGTTGCAGCGCATAGTAATTACAGCGTATTCGTAGCGGTTTTAGAACCGCTGCAAAGAAAATTGTGACGGTTAAAACCACCGCGATAGCTCAAAATTTGTGCTGTGATTACCTTATTTTTTGGTAGAGCAAAAATACCTATATTATTTTTCTTGTGATAATTAAAAATAATAATAATAATTCATCCCAGAAAAATGGTACTTATCTTTTGATGAATAATGAAAGCAACATTAAAATATATTAATTTAATCAGCATAAAAAGAAAATATTTTTAGTTTCATAATATTGCACCAATGTGGCTGGTAATTATAGTAGCTATAGCTTAAGGCTGGCAGCAATTCAAATCTCCTTAGGCTTTCCTCATGCAAAGTGGCTTACCTAACCATTTGTGGGCTCCCTTCACTTCTAAAGCGATTCTTAAAGCGATTCTTGTACATGAATATATGTGGGACAACGTGTAGCAAACTTTAAGGAGTATTATTAAACTCTTCAAACACGTTGTGTTTGTGGCAGATTTCTTATTATTTTTTAAAATATTTGTTTAGTATAATTTTTTTTGTGAAATAATAATTTGAGTACGAGGAGTAGCTTTAGAAAATAGTAATAAATTTATCCCAAACGAAATCTAGAATGCTTTCTTATTCATTTGTAAAGTTATTTTTTAGTATAAAAATATCTTAAAAGTAGAGAAAAAACAGTGATAAAAAATTGGGTGAATTATTACGTCCGATCACCGGACATCCGGACACCCAATCCAGACGTGCCATGTCACCCAAATACACTGGGCCCGATATATTTTGGTGACGTGGTGCGTCTGAATTGATGTCCGGACGAATCCGGACACTGGATGTAATAATTTGCCCTCCTCCAATAGGAGGAGAAAATTTTACTCCATTGCAGGATAAGAGTACCCCTGATTGATCTAGTAAGCGCATTCATCAATTTTCACGGGACACTCTACCCTATAAAGTTATCTTTTAACATTAGAGGTGATTCAAGAAAATTATCTAAAGAAAAAGGAAATTATTTAAAATTATAATAAAACCTCTGCTTTACAAATAATTAAAAGATATATACTTGAAAACATCTTACAAAAAAAATCCGTAAGATCGAGGTTGGAATAGAAAGCATGTTATCAAAAATAAGCTTCTCACTGAAAGAATTCATTGATAAATGGTTTCATTAATCTTCACAAAAGATATCCAAAATATATTACATTGAAAGCTTAAAATTTCACAAATCCATTACTTTTTACTTCACAATAGGTGTAGTATTTATATAGTAGAATATCTCATAAAATAAGCATTAGAGTATTATGAGAAAATAGCTCATATTTTGAAATTCTTATATAATAAATTATTATTGAAAATATGAAAATACTCTCATGCATAGAGGTGTCAAATCAAGTTGGTGATTTGGGTTCGAGTCTGACCTGAATATGTTTGACTTGAATCTAATTCATTTCTCATATGAATCAAAATGTTTGACTTGATCTCAACTCAATCCGAACTCGCTAACTCAAACCCAAATTGTGTAATGCATTTATTATATAGATTGTATAATAGATCATTACAACTCATGTAATCCAAATACGACCCGTTTAACCCGAAAATGATATATTTAACTCGAACACAACCAGTTTAATCTAACCCTGAATCATAATCAAGTCAATTTCTAATAAATTTTGAGTTTTCAAATCAACCCCAACTCAATCTTAAAATTAATCGGTACAAGATTTCATACCTAAATCTGACCATTTCAAAAATCGGGTCATGTTTGGGTTGACCCGAAAACTTGGAATGAACCAGAATGACATAGCCAAATCCGCTGACCGCGTATACTGCCCGAGTCGATCGCCCAAGCTGCCTCTCGTCTGCCCGTGTTGAGTCACGCCTTTTCGCATGAGTCACCGGTCACGTCTTCGTTGTGTGAGTTGTGTTTCCTCTCCCACGTCGCATCTACCGGTGCTGCCATGCCGCTAGCGGCGTTGCAAAGCCGCTGCCACTATCGTGCCGTTGTCGTGTTCGTGAGTCAGGTCGGGTCAACCAGATAACCTGCGCAGGTCAGGTCCGGGTTGAAATATCTGGCCCTTTTGCAAAAATGGGTCAGGTTCAAGTTGGGCCAACTAGTGTCGGTTCAATTTCGGATTCAACCTGAACCCAATTGGTGACGCGATTTTGACCGTCCTACCTTTTACTATTTACTAATTAATGTGAGAGAGAACTTATTTCTACGCTTAAATTAATAGAAATTTTTGATACTAAATAATTAATTGTTCTTAAAAATTCTTCTAGAATTTTCCTTTATTTGCCTTCATAGATATAATTATTTCTTGCGACCCTTCTGTGGATGAGAAGACTTCTAAAAACAGACTCTCAGTTCATTGGATCTTCTGTTATTAAATCTTTCAACCATTCTTAATTAATATAATTTTTAATATTTTTTAATGTAAAGGGTTTAATTTATAAATGTATTTAATTTAGTAACATTTTTTTATAATCTTAATGTACTATATACTATACTATTATAATATAATATCATCATTTCAAAATAAATAAAAAATAAAAACTTAGATTTTGTGAGTATGAACTGTCAAGCTGGTGATGGCTACTGAGTGCAGTATTTTTTTTTTTTATTTTTTTTTATTTTTATATTATCCATCAGAAACTGTCCCCTATTTTCTCTTAAATATGATGATCGATTTGTGGGCTATGTTTGCATGGCATGTGCTTGGTGTGAAAGCTCTAATGAGAAAATAATTAATAAATATTTAATCTGTAATTAGTAGATGCAAATTTATATTAATATATAGCTTTAAAATATTTAAATTATTTATATGTACTACTTATTATCCACCTTTAATTTTATATTTATTTATGAGTAGGCCACCAAATATTTCATTTATTTTGTTGATCTTTGAACTAATGTTTGATTGGCCAAACTTTATGACTTGTGAGCGGTTAGATAGCTATAAAGTTGGTTGTAAATTAAGGCTTCGTTTGTGATAGCTTATTTATTGCTTTTTAAAATAGTTTTTAAATACAAATTTTTAATTTTTTAACTAAAAAATTGCTTTAAGAAGCAATAAGAAAGACATCCCAAACGAAGTCTAAGTTGCCATTAAAAAAAAATAATTTAGATTTTATTTAGAATAGTTTTTTTATAGTTTTTAAAATAATTTTTAGTACAAAAATATCTCGAAAGCATTAAAAAAATAATTACAAAAAAACTATCCTAAAAGAAGCATTAGCTAATTTGATTGTAAAAAATAATTTTATAAAAAGCAGGAAAAAAATAAAATAATAATAATAATAGGCAAATGAGATTGTGGTTGTTATTTGAAAAATAAAGCCCTAGGAAGACCCTGAGTTAGATTAATTCTTGTAGATTAATAAATAATTAATAATTAGGTTTAAGTGAAAAAATACAATCAATTTTATTCATCTTCTATTTTATTCAAATTTAGCCTTGTAAAAAAATTTAATCTCATTTTAATTTCTTAATCATACTTTCTTAATTAATCTTGTCATTAAAATTTTTCATTTGATTTCCTTAAAAACTATTAGTAAATAGATATACCCATAGTTTCACACCATATTTTATCAAATAGAAGCATAAAAAATAAAAAATGTGGCCAAAAAATAAATTTTAATTCTATTTAAAAAAAATATATTTCTAAATTTAAGTAGAGCAACCATTTCTATATAATAACTTTCATTATCTTTATCAATTAAATATTTTTCAAAATATTGCACCAATGTGGTTGGTATAGGAGAGGCTGGCAGCAGTCAAAATCTCCTTAGGCTTTCCTACCTAACCCTTTGTGGGCTCCCTTCACTTCTAAAGCGACTCTTGTACAATGAAGTATTGAGCTATTATCAAGTAGCTTATCGCCTTATCCAGTAAATAAATGAGCTTTATCAAGTCCATTAATGAGCTGTACTACTGAGTTTTCTATTAGCTTATCAGATGAGCCTTATCGGAATAATAAGGATCAAAACTACTAAATAGCTCGTTTGCTTTATCAACGATATTAATAAGACCATCTCCAACCCTTCAGCAAACAGCTGAATGGAGATCCTCAAACGTCGCAATCGAACGCCATTTCTTCCGCCATTTGATCGCAGTTGTACAGTGCAACACCAATATTGACGTCTCACTGTTCACTTGTACGTGCCATTTCTTTCTCTCTACCGAACTCATCTGAGAAAGGCGCGAAAGAACCAAACGAAGTTTTGGGGGCAAAATGGCGTTACACTGGAGATGAATCACGACACTTTTTGATTTTACTGCATTTTGCAGTGAAAAATGATAGTTTCGGTTGGAGATGCCCTAAGTAAGATTATAAAAGAACTTGTTAGCAAACTAATAGAGCCTTATTTAGCCTATTAAGAAATCTATCAAGTTTAAAAATACGATTGTAATTGATTGTGCTACTAAATAAACCAAAATATGAACAACCATAAGCAAATAGTTTGTGCTCAAGTTTTGTGGGTTGTATTTCTTGGCGCTTTCTTTATCTTGCAGGTATTTGGTTGGTGGTTCGTGTGGCTTCAATTCTACTGATTGAGGTTCTTCCTGCTGCTCCCTTGAGCCGACTTTAACTTTTTTGTCTATGGAGAAGCTGTTTGGCTTTGCTTCTATTAATGGGTTTGGTTGTTTTTGTTGACTTCTTCTTATTTTGCTTATTTATTTTAATAAGTAGAATCAATAGCTCGTAGGTTTTACTTTAAATGTTATATTTTTAGAGAGCTTTTGATTCTTTAAGAACTTGTAATTTTCTATTTAAATTAATATGTAGGCCCCTATGTGAATATGTTAATATTTTTATCAGTATTTGTTTATCACAACAACGATAACATCAACCCTTTTTAATTTTTTCTATTACGTGGTGTTGGCTATACTAATCATTTTTATTCTTTTTTTATGCTTAATTTTTAAGAGATTACTAGCAAAAAAATTATTGAACATTTCGCCTCCTGGGCTCAAGGGGGTTTCGCCCCTGGCGGCCGAAGGCAAGTGGAGACCGGAGGTGGTGGTCGATGGCAGTCAAATGAGCTTGTTTGCAGTGTAAATTGTTTCACTTAAAACTGTGGGAGTTTGGTTTATCTCAAAAAGGAACCAGAATGATTTACACTATATTTATTTTGCACTTTTTTTTCGTCCAACAAAATATAAAAATTTTAAAAACCCCTATATTATTTCATATTTGAAATACTTTACACTCATTTAGAATTCAACCATTGAGCCCCTAAAAGAAAATTATTTATACTTGATAGTTCTAAAAAAATTACATAAAAAATTAGAAAGATTTACATATGCACCTCCTAATTCTTATATTTTTACATATCTAACATATAAATTTAATATTTACTTGTATAATAGTTTAGTACTTTAATGTTCATTTAAGAAAATTGAATCTCACTGATAATTTTGATGAGTAAAATTTTAAATATTATATTACTAAATATTAAAATTTAGATGTTAGATATAGGGCTACAATCAAACTAAATGTTCAAGGAGCTATTTGTTGCTCAGTTTGATTAATGCTTGTTTGTGATCATTTAATTAACTAAACAAATAAATTTAAGAAAAATTTTAAATACTCGGTCCGTAAATAAATAAGCTTGAACACTAATGTGCTAGGCTCATTTATGTTCATGAACAACATCATTTAAAGCTCATGAACAAGCTCGACATTAAGCTCGAATCGTGTTTGATTCAGAACTCTTTAATAAGCTCGATAAAAACTCAATTAGTATTTGATTATAAAATTTATAAATATATATAATATAAATATTTAATATTTATTATAACATAATGATATAATTATTGTTAAATAAGAAAGATTAAAGTAATTAAATATTATAATATATGCTAACTAAAAAACGGCTAAATATGTTCACGAATATGCTTAATGTAATCGTTTGTTAGGAGACTCGATAAAGCTCGTTTGTTAAGTTAATGAACATCTAGAAGTAGAGCTCGCTTATAGCCTCTTTAAGGCTTATTTGTTTAAAGCTTGATAAGCAATAAACGAGCCAAACATGAACCAAACATGAATTAAATATAAACACTCATTAATTTAAACGAACTAAATATGAACACAAACAATAAATCTAGAATCAAACATGAACCAAATTTGAGCAAGCTGATAATAAATGAACTCGAACACGAACACTCACATACTCAGCTCGGCTCGGTTCGTTTGCAGCCCTAGTTAGATATACAATTATATTAAAATTGTATGGTATATATGTGAATCCTTTAATCATTTATATTGCATAAATAAAAAAAATTATTGCATAAATATTTATTAAGATTATTTAAGAAAAAAATTCTTCCAAGTAAAAATATTTGATGCTTTTCAAATTTAATTGATTTCTTTATTAAAATTAAATTCTATATATATAGATAGAATTATTATTTTTCATAAATCAGTCCATTGGAAGGCTTATCATCTCAGCCTTGCAGTAGCTTCATTAAGTCTTCCTTTGGGACGGCTTTCTTACTGCTTCTTAAAACTACTTTCTAGTTAAAAAGTTAAAATTTTTATATAAAAAATCGCTTTAAAAAGTAGAAAAAAATCGTCCCAAACGAAGCCTAAATAATTAAACCAGTTACGAATAATAAATGCGCAATACACGAAAACGGAAACAGATAGGATACCGTTCCCACAGTGAAAGCTGCTCATCTCAGCTTTATTTTTTTAACGTTTAGCGAATTTTATCTCAATTTTATATAAAACCTTCCGATTTGAATAATTGAACAAGCAGGCAAATAAATGGGCAAATGGAAGTAATTTGGGTTATATTTGATTTAATTTTTTTCAAACAATCATACAATATGAATATATATTAGCTTTTTATAATATTTATTTTTGATACGACATCGCAAAATCATCTTGATCGGGCGCGAATCTCGAGGCAAAAGCTAGTTGGAAGTTTCAATAATTAATTCCGGGAGCATCCGAACTCCGATTTCAACGAGCTTACAGTCAAACTGAGCGTCTCGGAAATACGAACCCAACGACACCAAGATCAACCCAATCCGAGCCCAAATGAGTCCGAATCAAGGGTTCAAAGCGCTATCGGAAGGTTCAAACCGCAATTTGAGTTACCAAACGGTCTCCGATTTTGACGATCTTATACTTGAATCGAACAGCTCGATGAGACGAATCCAACGACCCCAAGATCACTAAATTACGACATCAAGGAATCCAACGAATGGTGCATGGTCATAGGATTCAATATCAGCCGTCCATTTGACCACTCCCTATTCGCCCCTGATCTCACGCCTATTTACGGGCCATGCCACTCCAGAAAATCTATAAATAGAGCCCTCATTCTTCACAAGGGAGGGGCCAAGTAAGAGAGAGAAGAAGAGAAGAGAAGGAAGAAGAGAAGGAAGGAGTTCCTCCTCGACAGCCGCCGGACCATCGCCGGACCACCGCAGAACCGAGCCGGACCACCGCAGGAATCTCGTCGGACCACCGCCGGACCACCGCAGGAACCTCGTCGGACCACCACAGAACCTCGCCGGACCACCACCTTAAGGCCCGACGTTCAGTCCCTACATCCTGCCGAAGACCCGACGTCTTGTTCAAGGCCCGACACTCAGTCCCTACGTTCTGCCGAAGACCCGACGTCCTACTCAAGGCCCGACACTCAGTAGTGGAATTATTTTTCAACTGGGCTAGGCCTCGTGGTTTTTCCCCTTTTCAAGGGTTTTCCACGTAAAAAATCTTGTGTTCTCTGTGTGTGAGCTAGTTATCCGTACAACGCTAAGACGCAGAATTAAATCTCTATCGCCGCGTATTTTCTAGCCCGCAACAATTTTATTAACTATATATTTAATATTTAATATTTAATAATTCTATCATATATTTTTATATTTAATAATTTTGCAAATTAGGGGCAATTTAGTTTGAAGTAAAATATATAGGGTATTTCAAAATATAGGAGTTTTGAAAAATATTAGTGTTTAGTTTGAATTAAAACAAATGCACTGTCTAAATTTGATGCATTTGGAATTTGTCGTTTAGTTTATTTTTGTTGTATTTAAAATTCGTCTGATTTGTTCAATTTCTAAATATATTATAATTTCATCTTCATTACCGTTGCATGTCACCAACCCCCATCGCCACCACCTAGGGTTGTTGTCTTTCACCGTTGACCACCCTTGCTGTCACCTCCACCGATCATCCTCGCTATCACTAGCATCAGCCACCGACCTCCATTGGCCACAATTGTCGATGACCTCCCACTATCATTTGCCACCCACCGCTGCAAACCACCGCTGCAAACCACCGCTACCTCATTGTCGTAAGGAAAAACATGCTGCTGACAATTGCCGGCCACCTCCAATTGCTAACCACCACCTTAACTATTGCAAGGGGTATAAGTGAGTTGAGCCAGCTCGAGCTTCGAGCTAAGCTTATTGAGTTCCGAGATCGAGTTTGAGCAGAATTTTGAGCTCAAGTTTGTTCCAGCTTATGCTCGGCTCAATTGCTTGTGAGGCCGCTCAAGTGTGCATAAAGCGGGATCGCAGTCGGACACAAGAAGACAAAATAGCTTGTGGGAAGACGGGTTCGCACGCGGGAAGATAAAATAGCATGTCGCATGCGGGAAGATGAAATAGTGGGCGGAAAGAAGAAATCACCTACAGGACAGAAAGCTCGGACGCGGTGTTAGATTATCAAAGCTTAAAGGCGGGGCAAAAGCTTGGACGTCAAACAAAAGCTCAAACACGAAATCGAGCTCGAACCTTTAATTGAATCAAGTGACTCGACTTACTCAGTTTTGTGGTATGAGCTGAGCTTGTGCTCGCCTTTTGAGCTCAACTTGAGGACAAACTTGAGATTTGGCTCTCAGTTCAAGCCTGAGTTAGGTCTGACTCGAGGTTGACTCGACTAGTTCACACCCTTAGCTACCATCATCACTATTGGCTATCGACCAACACCCTATTTTGACTTTATAGTGCATTCATTTTACTTCAATCAAAAAGATCTTAGACTTTCCTTTTACATTTATCCAAACCATTTTAAATATTCATTTTATATTTGATACATACTCCAAAAAATTATCTTGATCGGGCACGAAACTCGAGGCAAAAGCTAGTTGGAAACTTCAAAAATTAATTTTTTGAGCCCCCAAACTCCTATTTAAGCAAGCTTATAATCAAACTGAGCGTCTCGGAAATAAGAACCCAACGACACCAAGATCGACCCAATCCGAGCCCAAATAAGTTCGAATCAAGGGCTCAAAGCGCTGTTGGAAAGTTCAAACCGCAATTTGAGTTACCAAACGGTCTCCGATTTTGACGAGCTTATACTCAAATCGAACGGCTCAACGAGACGAATCCAACGAGCCTAAGATCGCCGAATTCCGACATCATTAAGGCCTTAAAATGCCCAACGAACTGTGCATGATCAAAGGATTCGATATCGGCCGTCCATTCAAAACACTCCCAATTCGCCCATGATCTCACGCCTATTTATGGGCTATGCCACTCCAGAAAAGCTATAAATAGACCCCTCATTCTACACCAAGGGGACTCGAGTGAAGAGAGAGAAGAAGAAGAGAAGAAGAGGAGAAAGGGGAAAAGGAGAATCCTCTCCTCCTCGACAACCGCCGGAGTTCATCCTACCTCCTGAAAACGCCAGGATTCTGCGTGATATTTGGGAGAAAGCAGGAATTCTACCCAACTTCCACGTGATGCTGAAATTCTCCTCAATTTGCAACAAAGTTCCCTCATGTCGCCGAAACTCCGCCCAAGTGAAGCCGGAGTTCTCTTTTGCCACCAACAGACGTCAGACTTCTACCCAACGTCGAACCTTCACTCTTCGCCCAGTTTCTACCCGGCGCCGGACTTCTACCGGTTATCAGACTTCGCTGGACGTCTACGCGAAGATGGATTTCTTTCCATTGTTGAACTTCTACCTGATGCTGTCCTTCTGATCTTCGTCGCCGACTACAGTCTTTCCGACCTCCGTCGCCCGCAGACTTGGTCCTCCTGACTTACATCGCCCGCTGACTACAGTCCTTCCGACCTCCGTCACCAGTTGACTACGGTCCTCCTGACTTCCGTCGCCCGCCGACTACAGTCCTTCCAACAAAAGCGAATATGTCAATAGTAGCTCTTTGTATTTACATCATGTAACGTACTCTATAAGCTAAGGCCTTCTCCCAAGGAAAGGCCTCATTTGTAATCGACTGCAAATACTAGTGGATTCGTTCAAACTGGGCTAGGCCCCGTGGTTTTTCCCCCTTTTTCAGGGGTTTTCTACGTAAAAATCTTGGTGTCTCATAAATGCTAGACCCTCTCTCTTATCTGATTGCGTGCCGAATTTTTGTACAAAGCTAAGACGATAAACTTTATATTTCTCTACCGCCGCGAATACTCGTGGACGCAACAATATTATATTTCTTTAAGCCAACCAAACAAATCCCTTGGTCTAATAAAATTGTAATTTTGCCTTTTGTATTCTTCTTACCTACCTCCAAGCCAGTGCCTTAATCGGCCCAAACTTGAATGGAAGACCCCAAATAGCCCAATAATTACTTCCATTTTTTTATGACAGGCTATAAATTACCAAAAAAAAAAAAATTGCAATTAGCTCCAAAATTGTGCTGACCCGTAGCAAAGTTTGGGCGGGCCAATAGACCATTTATCTTTCCCCAAAGCCTCCGAAGACCCTAAAACCCTGCCTATTTAATTGCCAAACATGCCTCAACCAAGAGAGACGGGGACAAACCAGAGAACCCTTATCAAACCCTCCCCATCTCCTCCTCCATTAATCCCTATTCCCCATCTACAATGGGGGCCGGTGATTCCGGCAACTCCGCCGCCGGCCGACTAGAATCTATCCTCACTGATCCCTCCCTCTCCTTTCCCCGCCGCCTCTTTCTTGCATCCGGCGTCGAATCCCGCCTTCTCATTCGCCTCGCCGCCCCCGCCGTCATCGTCTACATGGTCAACTACGTTATGTCTATGTCGACCCAGATCTTCTCCGGCCACCTCGGAAATCTAGAGCTCGCAGCCGCTTCTCTTGGTAACACCGGCATTCAGATATTCACTTATGGCCTCATGCTGGGAATGGGTTCCGCCGTTGAAACTCTGTGCGGCCAAGCCTATGGCGCTCACAAGTACGAAATGCTCGGCGTCTATATGCAGAGATCCGCTGTCCTCCTCGCCGGCACTGGCGTTCCCCTCGCCGTTATTTACGCCTTATCGCGTCCGATCCTCGTGCTTCTCGGACAGTCGCCGGAGATCGCCGAGGCGGCATCTATTTTTGTTTATGGCCTTATACCGCAGATTTTCGCGTACGCGGTCAATTTCCCCATTCAGAAATTCCTGCAGGTAACGAATATCGAAGAACATGTTCAGTTCTACGTTGAGCTAGCTCACTTTAAAATAATAATAAAAAATTAATAATAAGAGATATTTACATACATATCAATTTATTTCATGTTATTTATATATTTAATTTAAAATTCTAATATTGCATGCATATCATCTATAAAATAAATAGAAGTACATGAAATAAAATATTAAAATTTATAAGATAGTTATTTTTTTAAATTTTATTTATATTTCGATTGGAAATAAAATTATATTAGATATCCTAAATAAAATTAATTCTTAATTTTTATTAAATGTTGGACAGTTGGTTTATTTTCTGATTTGAAAAAGGATTGTGATGTCAAAATGTCTTTTTCTTAGGGTGGGCGAAATTTTAATTAATTAGATAATAACATTAATAATAAATAAAATAAAATAAAATAATAAAAATAATATTAATAAAATAATAATATCAAATAGTAATAATAACAAAATAATTCTTTTAAAA
This sequence comes from Dendrobium catenatum, assembly GCF_001605985.2. Lineage (NCBI taxonomy): Eukaryota > Viridiplantae > Streptophyta > Magnoliopsida > Asparagales > Orchidaceae > Dendrobium > Dendrobium catenatum. The sequence goes on along the minus strand of NW_021319982.1, from coordinate 1,555,658 downwards.
TATAAGCAACATAATGCTATCAAATTTATAAGAAAATTTTTTTATCGTTTATCTTCTAATTACATGATAGGAATGTCGAATGCGATCGAGAAGAAGACAGCTGCGAGGCGGCGTTGTCTTGATTGTCGAATGAGTGAATCGCGAAAGCGGCTGAGAAGTGAAAACTTGTGGGATGGACAACGAAGATTAAGATGATAATATTAGAGAAAAAATATTTTTTTGAGGAGCAAAAAATCAAAATTCCCTTACTAATACATTATTTATTTTTTTGAGGATGGATATTTTCCCACCTTCACATCAAGGGCGATCCGCTCATACGGCGAAGAATGATATTATACATTGTTGGGGTGGGTGTTGGGTTATCCGACGTCGAGCACTATCGTAGGCCGTAAAATCGAGTGAAAAGTACTTCATATTTTGGAAAAATAATAAAATATGTATTTAAATTAGTTTCATTGTTTCTTGGATCAACTTAAATTTTTTAATAAAATATTTTCCAAAAACTAAAATAAAATAGCAACAAAATTTCATTCTCCCTTTTTATTAATCAAACGAAGAAGAGAAATAAAAAAAAAAAGAACAAAATTTTTATTTTATTCATTTTTAATATATTTAAAATTTAACAATTAGTGTAATCGGGTGAAATTCAAATATATCGCCTGTCTGAATCGCCGTCAGTCATTACTGCGGCCACCTGCAACAGCTTGCCGCTGTTCTCCTCTGCTAGCAGTCAGCAAAACCGCCACTTTTTCTTCGATTATTTTATTAAAGTACAATCCCGCCATTCTTTGTTCAATTTTCTTTCATTTTTATCGAATAATATTGTTATAGTTAAGTAAAATTTAAAAAACAAATGAGTTATTTTTTTTTATATTGTAAGTTGTAACACCTTTCGTTCATCATCTACAGGCACAGAGCATCGTGGCGCCTAGCGCGTATATTTCAACGGCGACGGTGTTGTTGCATCTAGTATTAAGCTGGCTCGTGATCTACAAGATACGGCTCGGTCTTCTAGGGGCGTCGCTAGTTCTCAGCCTTTCCTGGTGGATTATAGTGGTGGCGCAGTTCATTTACATAACGACGAGCCGGAGGTGCCGGCTCACATGGACCGGTCTCAGTTGGCAGGCTTTCTCCGGGTTACCGGAGTTCTTGAAGCTGTCGACGGCGTCGGCCGTGATGCTGTGCTTGGAGACGTGGTATTTCCAGGTGCTGGTGCTTATCGCAGGGTTGCTGGAGAACCCGGAGCTCGCGCTCGATTCGCTCTCGGTCTGGTGAGTGGTTTGCGTTTGAACCGGGTTTGGTCGGCTGTGTTGGACCGGCGTTAGGTATGTCGAAAGATATGGGATATGGGGATAGGGAAGTGGGCCGTTGGGACTTGGTGCTTGCTTTTCAGAAATTAAATTATTTAGATTAATTACTATTTAATTAATTTTTGTTATTATAATTCACCCTGCAATAATGAATCAAATCACAATTTCCTAGAGTAATTAATATTAATTATTTACTTAGGTTGATTAAGAAGTAATTATATATATATTTTTTGTTTTTCAAATAAAAAAATGTAGATCATTCAATTTTTTTTAATTTAAATTTAAATAAAAAATTTTAAAAAAACCATAAAAATTTAAATCAAAATCTAAACAAATCGAAGCAAAACCAAATAGCTAATTCTTGGTGTCATATTTAAGCCTAGCTCGAGCAAGGGGGTGTTCGAGTTGAGTTCGACTGCCAAATACCGAGCTCAAGCTCAAAAGATGAGCTCGAGCTCAAGTCAAGCTCGACTCGTCTCACGAAATAAGTCGAGTTGACCAGCTCGTCAAGCTCCTTCCCGACCTGCGTCATCTGCGTGTCCCGCTCATAATCCCGAGCTATGTCAACTGTGAATCTCGCTTCTGCATGCGAATCCTGCTCTTGCCTGCGAATCCCGCTTCCTCTTGCGAATCTCGCTCCCGCCTAAGTCGTCTTCTCTTATGTGAGCTACTCGACGAGCTCTCGAGTCGAGCAGCGGAGTGTTCGAACTTGGTTTCGCTAAGCCTTCGAGCTCAAAATTGTGTTCGAGCTCGATAAGCTCGACTCGTCGAGCCCGAGCCGGCTTAACTCGGTTGCACCCCTACTTGACATACAGCTATGTGCTCCATTAGTTAGGTGGAACCCCCTTGCCTTCAAGCTTCATTGGCTCGATCTCATTGTTTAGAAAAAAATGGTGTGATATTCTCATGAAAAACACATTAAATTGTGATTTAAAATGCTTAAATTTACAATACAATTAGAATAACTCAGGATATTAAATATAATATTAATTTCAATATTAAATTAAGAGCTTTGCTGAAATAATTGTTCTATATTAATTAAGCTTCATTTGAAACCATTTTTTTTTTAACAATTTTAATTCAAAAAAAATTATATTAAAAAAATGTTTTATAAAATAGTAAAAAAAGCCATTTAAGACTTCATTTGGAACAACTTTTTTATCGCTTCTTGAAACAAAATTTTTGTAAAAAATTTATATCAAAACTCTATTTTTAAAAAACAATAAAAAAAATCATCCCAAACAAATCATAAAAAAAAAGCCTTAGATGTTAGATGGCCCTTGAGTATAATATGTATTTTTCTTAAATATATTTTTTTTTTCATGCCTTTTTTTCTATGAGAACAAACTATCTGTATTATTAATTTATAAGTTGGTGCAGTGTACTGATTAAATGTATTTAAAGTGCAGCATGACAATTTCGGGTTGGGTATTCATGATTTCTGTCGGCTTCAATGCTGCTGCCAGGTCAGTATCTATTGGCTCGTCCCTTTCTATAATTTCTATTATTTATGTTTGAACAGAGACCCTACAGTTGTCCTTATCATTTTGTATTTATCTTCCTCCACTATCATATCAAGGGAAAATTATTATGTTCGGTGTATGGATTCATCAGGACATCAATTCAGACGCCCCATGTCGCCCAAATACACCGGGCCTGATGTATTTGGGTGACGTGGCGCATCTGGACTGGATGTCCGGTGACCGGACGTAATAATTCATCCATATCAAGACTGTAATTTTCCCTATTATTTTTTCGCATATTAATCTAGCATAGGCATGTCATGTATATTAATTAAGGTTGTCAAAAACATATCCGATAATGAATCCGAAATATGAGAGGTTCTTTGTTCGACCGGTTTGACGGATCAAACTGGATGACATGGTAGATAGTATTATTATTAAGAATTAATATAATAAGTCCATAAGATTACAATCTAACATTTAAAAATATTCATAATTCTATGATTTCAGACTCATAATTATTAGAGTTAAACAAATAATTTAGTTCATATTTTGTACAAAGCTGAGGTGTCGGCAACTGATTGGTTATTTTCCATGTATTTATATATCGATTCTGCTCATTGCTGTAATATCTAAATGCCTATAAATACAGGCCTGTACTGGATCCGAAATGACATAGAAAATAATATTCTTTCTTTACATCGTCTTCTTCCTCAGTTTCTTGATTTGTTCTTCCTGTAACTCCTCTACATGGTATCAGATTAAGCGGTCGATCCTCCCGTTTCTCCATGGCTCATTCCGCGACTTCTACCACCGCTGAACCTCGATCTGCTTCAGCAAATGTTTCTACCGATCCGGTCATTTCCTCTAACCTGAAATTTCTCGTTTCTCATATCAAGAATGTCGTCTCTATCCAGTTATCCCCCGACAACTTTTCACTGTGGAAATCCCAGGTCCTTAAAATCTTTAAGGCAAACGGTTTTCAAAAATTTCTTGATCCCGCCATTTCCCCACCGCCCGAATTTCTGCTAAATCCCGACGGATCATCATCTCCGAACCCTCTTTTTCTGCAATGGTCTCATACCGATCAAAACCTATCCGCATCTTTATGCTCTACGATCTCTTCCACTGTTCTTCCCTATGTCCTTGCGCTTGATTCCACCGCGGCAATCTGGACTACGCTGGAGACACAATATCAGTCTACGAATCGCTCGAAGGTGATTCAGTTAAAGAACGAGCTTCATAATATTGCTCTCAAGAACTCCACAATGACTCAGTACCTAACAGAAATCAAAACTCTTGTGGACAAAATCGCGGCAGCCGGCTCTGTCGTGGATACAGAGGATATAATCCTCTATATCCTCAATGGTCTTCCTCCATCTTACCAGTCTTTCAAGACCGCTATCAGGACAATGCTCACACCAATTAATTTGGATCAGTTGTATCCTCTTCTTCTCAGCGAAGAAGTCAATATAGCCAACGATGCCGCCAAAGTTTCCAACAACTCCGATCCGAATACTGCTCTGTTTGTCCACCGCGGTCGAGGGCGGCGATCTCGTGGCCGTAACTACTCCAATACTACAAAAGAACCACGGAGTTCAGCTTCATCATCATCATTAATTTGCCAAATTTGCCTTAAGAAGGGCCATTCCGCCGCTTCTTGCTGGCATCGCGCAAACTTGCAGTACACCCCGCAGACGACTCAAACCTCAACGGCACTTCTGGCTACCAATTCCAATACCGATTCCAACTGGTACTTGGATTCCGGGGCTTCCGCTCATTTGACGAACTCCATGGACAATCTTTCTATCTCTCGACCATATCAAGGCTCAGACACCATCACGATCGGCGACGGCAGCTCCGTCAACATTGCTACCACCGGGGCGGGACTTCTCCCGACCCCGTCCCGTAAGCTGAATCTATCTCAAATTTTTTACTCTCCTGCCATCCGCTACAACCTCATTTCTATTTCTCAGCTCACAAAAGATAATGATATTACCATTACCTTTAACCCGTCTGGATTTGTTTTGAAGGATATGAAGACGCAACGGGTTCTGTTTCAAGGACCATGTAGCAATGGTCTCTACACCTTGCCATGTAAACAATCCACAGCTGAGCATACGGCGCTTCTCTCAGCTTCTACAAAGGCAGAGTCATGGCATAGGAAGTTAGGCCATCCAAATAAGCACACATTCGACTTAATTTCTAGTCGTAACCCGAGCCTCAAGATGGGCAAATTGTCTATTCCCTGTGCATCTTGTGCTATGTCAAAAAGTCATAAACTGTTTTTTGAAAATTCTACACACACTTCTACTACTTTGTTAGCTTTAATTCATTCCGATGTTTGGGGCCCTGCTCCTGTTATCTCTAATCAAGGCTTCAAATATTACGTAATTTTTGTGGACGATTTTTCTAAGTTTACCTGGTTGTTTCCACTTAAAATGAAATCTGAAGTTCTTGACATATTTATTAATTTTAAGAAACAGGTTGAGACATTTACAAACCAGAAAATCAAAACTCTTCGCACAGATGGTGGTACCGAATACATGAATCAAGCATTCTCCAACTTTCTTCGATCCCACGGTATTATTCATCAGGCTTCATGTCCCTACACACCGGAGCAAAACGGAACTGCCGAGCGTAAGCATAGGCACATTACGGAGACCATACGCACTCTCCTCCATACATCGTCAACCCCTTACAAATTTTGGCCTGACGCCGCGCTTACAGCCACTTATCTAATAAACCGGTTGCCATCACCCATCCTAAACAATGCCTCTCCATTCGAATTACTTCACAACACCAAACCCAATTACAGCTTCTTGAAAACTTTTGGCTGTGCATGCTATCCGCTCATACCCTCGCAGAATCGACATAAACTTCAACCCAGTGCTATACGGCATATATTTCTTGGATATTCCGACATGTACAAGGGTTATAAGTGTCTTGACATCGCTACCAACAAGATCACTTTCTCCCGGCATGTCTTGTTCCACGAGAACGAATTCCCTTTCTCTGCTAAACTCGGCATTCATTCTGAAATTCCCACTGATATTCCTCCTCTATTGCTTACTCCTGCATCCACAGTTACTCAAACAAAGCAGACTCAGCCTTCGCATGCTACTATTTCTGCATCAACTATCAATCGCAGCACTAGCTCTTTCCAGCAAAATTCGGGTTCCGAGACCACCAGCTCGAGTACCAGCTCTCAGCCTCCCCGTCAATCAGCTCCCCCGACTCACCCGATGACTACTCGCAGCAAAACTGGATCATTGCGTCCCTCCATTCGACTTAATCTGCTGCATAAACAAACATCGTCAATACATCACATTCCTCCCACCACGTATTCCGAAGCCGTTAAACACGCAGATTGGCGCGAAGCAATGGCTACGGAATTTTTAGCTTTACAACAGCAAGGCACATGGTCTCTCACTCCTCCTCCGGCAAATACAGCGATCTTAGGATGCAAATGGACATACAGACTAAAATTTCATTCAGATGGATCTATCGCCAAACACAAAGCCAGACTGGTCGCTCTCGGCAACCACCAAGAATACGGAATTGATTACACGGAGACTTTCAGCCCGGTCGCAAAGCTTCCCACAATCCGCATTCTATTAACTATAGCGCTCCACAATAACTGGCCAGTTCAGCAACTCGACGTAGCCAACGCATTTCTTCATGGAAATCTGAATGAAACGGTCTATATGGCGCAACCTAAAGGATTTGAGGACACTATTCATCCAAATCACGTTTGTCGTCTCCATAAGTCAATATACGGGTTAAAACAGTCTCCGCGACAATGGTACAACACGTTTACTGAGTTTCTTGTTACTCTTGGGTTTGTTCATAGCCAATCCGATCCTTCTCTTTTACTGTACAAAGCCGAACACACAACAATATTTCTCCTCGTATACGTAGATGACATTTTAATATCAGGCAATAATCAAGACGTCATCGGCTCCATTCTGTCCAGACTTCGCATCCGCTTCTCTATGAAGCATCTTGGGGAAGTAAACGATTTTCTCGGTATTAAAATCTCAAAATCCTCACAGCAGTTCTTTCTTTCACAGGAAAAATATGCCACCAAAATCCTTCAGGAAGCGGACCTACTGCAATGCAAACCGTTGGCTAATCCGACGTGCACTAAACCTCCCGAATTCGTTCCAGCCGACTCTCAGTTGCAGGACGGGTGTCTCTACCGCAAGCTAACAGGATCATTGCAATATTTAACGATCACTCGTCCTGACATTGCTTTCAGTGTCAATCAGTTATCTCAATATATGCACAATCCACAACCTCAAAACTTCTATATGCTCAAACGACTTCTACGATATATCAAAGGTACGATCAACTTCGGGATTCCTATTACAAAATCTAATCTACTCCTTACCTCATTTTCAGATGCCGACTGGGCAGGCGATCCATTATCTCGCAAATCTACATCAGGATTTTGTTCATTCTTGGGTGATACGATCATCTCATGGACGGTTAAGAAGCAAACTACGGTCGCCCGCTCTTCGACAGAATCAGAATACAGATCCCTGGCGGCTCTTACTGCGGACATTATCTGGCTTCGCCGTCTACTTCATGACTTTGGCATCGAGCAACACCTTCCCACGAAAATCTATTGCGACAACACCTCAGCAATTGCTCTGGCTAACAACCCAGTTTTTCACGCTCGCACAAAACATATTGAAATAGATCAACGTTTTGTACGGGATCATATACAACAACAAAATGTCTCTGTTTTGCCAATAAGCACTATTGATCAAGTTGCGGACATCCTTACCAAATCCCTCTCCACATCTCGTTTTCAGACTTTACGAACCAAACTGACCGTCACTCAAGACCCATCAGTTTGAAGGGGCGTATTAGAGTTAAACAAATAATTTAGTTCATATTTTGTACAAAGCTGAGGTGTCGACAACTGATTGGTTATTTTCCATGTATTTATATATCGATTCTGCTCATTGCTGTAATATCTAAATGCCTATAAATACAGGCCTGTACTGGATCCGAAATGATATAGAAAATAATATTCTTTCTTTACATCGTCTTCTTCCTCCGTTTCTTGGTTTGTTCTTCCTGTAACTGCTCTACACTTACAAAATAAAGCTTCATCTTGATCCACCATAGGCTGAAGTCATTTTCTCCAGCGAACTTGCCAATGTCAAACTTCTGCATCGACATCATTCCTCCTCTAGTTGGCTCTAGTACCAATTCTAGAGAAATTCGTCTCATAAGAACTACGGATTTCAAATTTCCTGTACATATCTTTCACTATTGCCTAAGAAATTCAAATAGATTGTTTTTTTCCCTAGTTTATCTCATCTTGAGTAGGGCTGCAAGCGAACCAAACGTTCGACGAGCTCTCGTTGTTCGGTTCGATTAAAGCTCGTTTGTGATTGTTTAATTAACTAAACAAACAAACTTGAACAATATTTTAAATACTTGATTCTTAAATAAACAAACTTGAACACTAATGTGTTCGGCTCATTAATTTATGTTCGTGAACAACATCATTTGAAGTTCGTGAATATGCTCGACATTAAGCTCGATAAGAAGCTCGATTCGTGTTCGATTTTGAACTCGTGAATAACCAGTCATATGTCCGGCTCATGATTGAACCGGTGAAACCGGCGATCCGGTCCAATTTTCGAAACCATGATGTCAAGTTAACCAGCGGTCCGGTCCAATTTTCAAAACCATGATGTTAATTTCCTAACTATACGCACATTACTCTCCCTGCTCATAAAAATACATAAATAAAACTACTGAAAAAAATATTTTCTTACACTAACCTCTTCCCAGTTGATTTTGCACCTAATTTTTTATCATTTATGATGTATTGATTCAGTAAACAAGGAAAATGATATAAATAATGCACTATATCATTAAAAGAATTAATTATACTTTGAACAAAATAACTACAGCATTTTCCAGGAAAACAAAATCTCATTATGCCTAAGTGTTATAACAGAATATCAGTTGGTCTTCCATAGTAATAATACTATGAATATGTTTTGAAAGAACTGAAGGGAATGCAAGTAGACTTCGGCATTTTCTTAAGTAAATATTAGGTAACTAAAATTATCTTGGAAACACGGGCAAATACATTTTTTCATTCGCAATTCCCTTCACAACCTTAGTGAAGAACATGAAACTATCTTGGTTCCAAGATATATGTAATGTAGTGTAACAATGATGCAGTGTTCGTGTGAGCAATGAACTTGGAGCTGGAAATCCAAACTCTGCTGCATTTTCAGTAGTGGTGGTCACAATGATTTCCTTCATTGTATCAGCTATCATTGCCATAGTTATACTTATTGGTCGAGACTATATCAGCTACATCTTCACCGAGGGCGAAACAGTGGCTAATGCCGTCTCCGATCTCACCCCCTTACTCGCCATCACCATCATCCTCAATGGTATCCAACCAGTTTTATCAGGTGAGCTTAACTATTTTCTACAACAAGATCACAAAGAGATCAGAACATTTTCTCTCATGTTTCATTTGGAATGACTTTTTTATTGCTTCTTAAAACACAATTTTAGTACTAAAACTCCTTTTTAAAAAGCAGTAAAAAGATCATTTCAAACGAAGCCTAAATGTTAATTGTCTCTCATATGTTATCTGCAGGAGTGGCTGTTGGTTGTGGATGGCAATCCTTTGTGGCCTATGTTAACGTTGGCTGCTACTACTTTGTTGGTATTCCAGCTGGTATCCTCCTCGGCTTCAACTTTGGCCTTGGCCTTGGAGCAAAGGTAAAGAAATAAGAAATTTAATAAGGAAGTAGATATTGCTTACTATATAATTTTGAAAATGGATAGCAATTCTTTTAGTTATATTCTTGTGGAGGCGAATATTACTTGTCTTCTTTCACTATGTGGTGATTATCATATTATTCATGAACTGGTGAGTGCATAAAAAGCTTTGGAGGTTATAAGAGAAGCTACTGTCTCGATGCTTAGAAATATTTCAATTTCTTACTATTACTCAAACAGAAATCATACTCAAAGATCTAACTAAACATGGACTAATAAAAAAGCTTATAGTTCTTGATTCTTCATAGTTTCATAAAAATTTCATTTTTTTTCTCTATTGTGGTTTTACACCACTGATGCTTCGAAGATGCTTATGATGCTATAATGATATGGGGGATTGGTGGAAGAATAGGACCTGCAAGTAGGAAATCCTAATCTAAGGAACAAAGACAAACACAAACCTTCAAAGAGAGTAATATTTCATCAATCATCTTCCTTTCTTACAATAGCTTGTACATATGATCATAATAGAATATTCTAGAAAGCCTACACCTCCTTAGGGGTGCTATAACTAGGATGTTCCTACATCATATAAGAGAAGTGAAGTTTATTTTTGCATCAATTGATAGATGACATATCATAAGAATTGCATGCTTACTCATCATATTCGTATGTGATCATTATTGGTTTTACATCTAAATGTTTGATATTCTTCATGAAAGGGTGTTTGTATTATTCGAATCAAACAATATAGTATTACTCTTTAATTTTCTTTAAGAAACGACTTCGTGTGATTCCTATCACCAAAAGAATGTTATCTTATAGACTTGTTCTACATTTACATAAAATAAATATATGTAAGGTAAATTTGAAATTATAAACTCCTAAAAATTTTACACAATGTGAAAGAAACAAAGACTTTAATGAAAATTTTGTTAATGGGTCATCATAAGATAAAATTTTCAACTGTTTCCATGTGAGGAAAATAAATAAGGAAACAGTGCAAAGCACAGCATATTAGATGGATGGATGCTAATGAAAAACTTTAGTTAAAGTGTAATTAAGTACAAACTAATCTGACAGAACATTTAATTAGAGGATCACAATATAATTTTGCAAGAATTTGATGCTTAATTTTTGTATTTATTTTTTGCAGGGAATATGGGCAGGAATGATTGGGGGAACATTCATGCAAACTCTAATTCTTCTTTGGGTCACTATCCGGACCAATTGGAACAAAGAGGTGCAGCTCCTTTATATCTCATTTAAAGCATTTTAATGCTATCCCGAACTTTTCTAAGCAAATTTAATGCTAACTTTCCAACTATTTGCATCACTATGTTGATTGACCAAGCACAAACATTTTGATAAGTTTTCACTATTTGTTATGTAGTAATGCAATGTAATTTTTTTAAAATAATAGGTCCAAACTGCACAACAAAGACTGGATGCATGGGATGACAAGAAGAAATCACTTCTTGCTAATAGAGATTTTATCAACTAAGTCCAAAAAGTAGCCGTGTGTTTATGAGAGTGGCTTATTTACTGAGCAGTGTTCATCTAAGGGAAGATATGGTTTGCAACTTTTATCACAAAATAAAGCATAGTTGAGGGTTTGGAATGAAGGTATCTCATTTGAAGAGAGAGAGAGAGAGAGAGAGAGAGAGAATGGGCATGTAGCTTAATGAGCTTTTAGTTGTTTTTTCTTTCTTTGTATAATTTTGCTTGTTTTGAGATTTTTTTTTCTACTGAAGCATAATGTTCTTGCTTTTTTTCCATTGAAGCATAATGTTCTTGTGGAAATTATTGCTTAGTAAGTTGTGATGTATTGTGTTGTACTAAATAAAATGATGATTTCTTTTTTCTGCTATTGATTCGTCCATGTTCATAAAATTCTAAGTGAGTTGGAAGGATTTTAGTGTAACATCTCCCTTAAGCAATAGAAAAAAAGTTAGATGTTGAAGGCATCGATGGAGGTCCCCTCACTTATGAGTTGTGGTTGTTGTAGAAGTATGATATAATTTAAATTTATGCATGCTTATATATACAACAGCAACATCAAGCATTTTTCCCACTATGTCGGGTCGGCTACATGAATCATTTTTCTATCAAATTCTCATTTAAATCTAATAAAGAAAGATCATTTCTAATATTTTCTAACCAAGTCTTTTTACATCTACCTCTACCTTTCTTAACATAAGTCAAATCTAATACCTCTAGTTTCTTAATCGGGTCATCGGGATGATGACGTTTTATGTGACCAAACCATCTAAGGTTACTCTCTAATCTAATCTTTTTATGTCATCGGGAGGCTGACGTTTTATGTGACCAAATCATCTAACTCCAACCTTTTCACGTATATACTCATTTTGTATCCAATCTCTAAGGGTTAAGCCACTCATCCATCAGAGCATCCTCATCTCTGCAACACTTTAAATTAGTATTATGCTTCTCTTTTAATGGCAAACATTCGACACCATAAAGCATTGGTGATGTAATTCCTATCGGTGATGATTGTGGTGCAAGTCTTCTTGGGGATGAATGTCATGCAATTTTTATTGAAGGATGTGACACAATGAGGTTGTAGAATAGGTTTTAATGGAGATGATGGTGCTATAAATGAGGTTGCATCATGTCTTGTTATAACAATGAGAGCATCATAGATGAGGTTGTGGTGAAAGTCTCCAAAAAGATGATTGCATTGCAAGTTGCAACTTGTGTTGTTATAGATGGCTTGTTCAAATGAGTCAGCAACATAGATCTTGGTATGATAATTGATACAATTCGAATGAGGTTGTGGTGCAAGTTGTCAAAAATAGCTATAGCGTTAGTGACATTATACGTTAAATTGCAATGCGGTGACGATCTTGTCATTGGTATTGTTGTAGCACATATTTTGGTATGGCAATAGCTATGACATAAGTGATGTTGTGATGCAAGTCTTTAGGGGCATATAGTGCAAATGAGTTTGTAATGTAGTTCTTGATGCATCGTTTTTAATGCAATTGGCTCCTAGGATAAGTGACTAAATAACTTTCAGAAGCTCAAAATTATTTCAAGGGTTACTTATAATTTTAAAAATAAATTTTTATTTTTAGTTGAAATATTTCATATAGTTATCCACAATAAATGTTGCATATCTTTTCCATGATCAATAGGTGATTGGACTGTTTTGTCCTTCAGTTGACCCAATTGACTAGTCTGAATGGGGGCAAACTCAAGCAAATGATGATGAGCTAATGTTATAGATTTCTTTGATTGTTAAGTTAATATACCATTTTGTGGTTTTACATGTGAGTCAAGCTATAGTATTCAAACATAATCAAAAGTCTTTCCATTATACTTTTTGTAAAGCAAATATTATTTATTTCATACATAGGAAGAAGATACATCTATTTAGTCAGATTTTAAGTTGATTATACTATGCAAGGTTTGAGGATTATTGCATAATTATTAATACCTCCTAAGAAATTTCACTTGATCAGCACCAACTATTTTATATTGAAAATTTTTGAAATTAAGTTTAGAATTGTCTGAACTCTAATTCAACAAATCTATAGTCGAATTCAGCGTATTAATAAAACAAAACCAACAATACAAAAAGTAATCCAATTTTATTAGAAATAAATCAAAATAAATCACTTGAGGTAAAGTTGAAAACTTCAAATCATTGATTGAAGAGTTCGACGATCTCCACATTTTGAATACTTATAATAAAATCAAGCAGCTCAACGAGACAAATTCAATAAGCCCAAGATCACTCAAATTAAGGTCATTAAGACACTTAAATGTTGAATAACTCAATATAAATTTATTGAATTTTGACTAAATTTTTTAACATACAAATCTCAAAATACTATAAATATACCTCCGATCATGAACTTCGGTTGCTTGAGGTTGGAGATTTGAAGAAATGGCATACTAAAAAGTAGCATTTTTAAGAATGTGATAGAAGAAATCTTAACTACTTTAGTTTTGTCTTCATTTATGTTAGAACATTGCGTTTAAGAGAATTAAAAAAAGCTAGCTTTGAGGTTATAGGAAATTTTTCATTATAAGGCACAAGTTGTAGAGAAGACTTACTAGTGATCTTTTGAACTGGTATTATGTTGCACAACCTATTCCAATACTAATCTGAGCCATTGTAATTTTCAAGAATTTAAGGGCTATAGCACTTTCAACTTATGCAATAATTCTTCGTTTAGGACAACTCTTTTGTTGCTTTTTAAAATAATTTTTTAATAAAAAATATTTTGAATCATAATAGAAAACTATTGTAAAAAACAGTAAAAAATTATCTTTAAAAAATTTATCGCTAGCTCAATTTTATACATCACCTATGTTTTATAAGAGTTTGCAATGCCCACTCTTTCATGAGAAATTATTTTGTACGGAGACCTGACGGCAAGAACTGTATGGATTTAGGGGCTGTTTGGTTTACAGTATTAATAGGGTAAAGTAATGTAATTACCTGTATTTCTTTATTACAATTTTACTATCATTTTCAAATACTCAACAAAATGACAGCAAATATATAATTATAAATGCACTTTTGTCGAGTATTTACAGCGCTTTTATAAAAGTACAACATAAGACAACTAAAACGTAGCAAATATCCTACTAATTGAATATTTACTAAGTTTTTATTGTCCTTTTGTAAAAGCGCAAATCAGAGCTAGCTTTGGAAGCCTAAAGCGTCAGATTTTGAATAAGGATAACAGAAAAGATCAGTATTCTCTTATTTGACCAAATGGTGATATATGGTGAGATTAGACAGTGATAAGATAAGATATGGAGTTCTTGAATCACGCACGGAGCTATACTGCACCAAGATCCTTGCAATATCTATAAATTTCAATTTCCTACAACCAAATAACCCCTTGGTGAATTCAAAAATATCAAACATTTTTACCAAGAAAAATAAAAATTCTTTCTTGGATCTCAAGAAAGATTACAAGACAAAACTTACATGATACACTTTAAATAGCTTTGCATAGCAACTGATATGAGCCCAAATAGAGAAAAGAATATGGGGTACAAACAAGGCCAAACTCATCTATGAATTGTGCATAGAACTCAAAAGCTTTAAAGCCAATGCTTCTTGCTCCGCTAAGGAAATCACATCTGCATCAAAACCCTTCGTCTTCTTCATCTTCCTGTCATCATCACTCTCACTCTCAAAATTTATCTTTGAATTCTTCATCTTACTCTTTCTGCCCAAGTCTGTTTCCGAGTCGTCTCCATTAATATCCTCATCACCTTCTTCTTCTTCCCTCCATCTCTTTAGCTTCATCTTATCTTTAGTTCTTTTATCTCGAAGCTGAATTTCAGCGTCGATGTGCTGATTTTGAAAGGGGAAGAGGGGAATATGACGACGGATTCGGATACCATCGTCGGAGGGAGGATCGGGACACTTGGGGAGCACTTCCTCTTCGAGGAATGGGAGGTTATGGAGAGTACCGGGGTAACTGAAGGAATCCGAAGGTGAGGAAGTTGAAGATGCCCATCTTTGAGGGTAAAGATGGCCTTGGTTGGATATACAAGGTGGAGCGTTACTTTGCAGTCAACGAGTTGACAGATGATGAGAAGCTGACGGCGGCAGGATTAAGTCTGGAAGGGAAGGCGTTGGCATGGTATCAGTGGCGTGACAGGAGGGAGCCCATCCAGAACTGGAGAGAGTTCAAGGTTTGCTTATTAGAGCGTTTCCAATCCGACGGGGGAGGAGACTTCTATGAGCAATTCTTTGCCTTGACTCAAGAAGGGACTGTGGCAGATTATCGGGATCGATTTTAGTACTTGGCTAGCATATTGGATCACATTTCAGAGTCAGCCTTAGAAGGAAACTTCATCAAGGGGCTTAAACCAGAGATCTGAACAGCAGTCAGGGTACTGGAGCCGAGGAACCTGGGAAAGGCTATGGAGCTTGCGCAGTTGGTAGAAGATCAGAATAAAGAAGAAAGAGGGGCTCGAGGAAACTGTGCAGGAGGCTCTTATAGGACGACGACCACGCTTCTAGCACCTAAGGGGTTTGCATCAGGCAACAGTAATGAGACCACCCGGGAGAAGCCAGTAGGAGGAGGGAGTGGGTGGGGAAAATTTCAAAAGGCTGACAGAGAAGGAGATGCATGATAAGAGGACAAAGGGGTTGTGCTTCAGATGTGATGAGAAGTACATGCCATGGCATAGGTGCAAGGACCGAACTCTTCAGGTTCTCCTTGTCTATGAAGACGAGGAAGACAAGGAGGGAGGTGGGAGCAGATTTGGAAAGGAGGAGGAGAAGTTGCATATGGATGTAGCAGAAGTCTCTCTGAACTCTGTAGTGGGATTCACTCCGAGTCACACTATGAAAGTGAAAGGAGAGATAGCTGATCGTGAGGTGGTGGTGCTAATTGATAGTGGGGCTACCCACAATTTCATTTCCACTCAGGTTGTTGACCAATTGGGAGTGAAGTTGGTGGACACTGGTTTCTATGGAGTGATGATGGGAACAAGAAAGGTGGAGAAAGGCCATGGGATTTGTAAAGGAGTGGTGTTGACCATCCAAGGGATTCAAGTAAGGGATGACTTTCTCCCATTGGAGCTAGGAAGCACCGATGTCATCCTAGGGATGAAGTGGTTGCAAACCTTGGGGGAAACCAAAAACAATTGGGGAGCACTCATGATGGAATTAATGGTGGATGGGAGAAGGGTGATCATAGGGGGAGATGCAGGGCTATCCAAAGCCATCACATCACTTAAGACCATGGTTATGGACGTACAAGAGGTGGGGAAAGACTATCTGGTGGGACTACAAAGGCTAGATGCGATCAGATTGGAAGAGGGAGGAGATGTTTCTCTTTCCGTGTAGCCCTTGGTTATGCAATACAGTAAGAATTTTCAGTCGTCTCAAGGATGGCCACCTCCACCGGAACACGAGCATATCTCCACCTTGAGGACAAGGTGGATTTTCGGGAGGGGAGTATTGTTAGACCGGTCCAGCCGGTCCTCACGGGACCGGCCGAGTCGCGAAACAGGCGATTTGTTTCGCCTGGCGGAAGCCGCGCGAGACGCGCGCCTTGCGGGATGATTTCAGGGAGGAATTTTGAGGGAGTTTAGGAGGGAAATTGATTGTAGGGACTGTTTAGGGAATTTCTTTTGAATTGTATGCATTAAATAGTAGATTTTCCTAGGGTTTGAGCATCTGGAATTTGGCTGAAATTTGAGATCTCATAGAGTTAGGTTTTCTTTGGTCTCTAGCGGCGTCTAGAGATTTGGGAGAGTTTGATCCTCCTCTCGAATTGAGTATCAATTGTATCTTTTCCATTCTGTTGCATCTATTAGTAAAATACAAGTCTTTTCTCCACGGTTTTCTCTCCGATTTGCTATTTTTCCACTGTTTTGTGGTTGATTTCTGCTGTGGACAGTGCTAAAACTGTAGCAGTTTACTGATTTTGGCTAGGAACACTTGTGAATACAAGTGTTTCCTATCAAACTATAGTAGATAGCAACACCTACTGGTCAAAGCAGGAGATTAGTTAATGCACTACCATCTATCCCGAAGCCTTTGAAGATTCAAGCCTCTTGTGATCAGATTCAAGTTCACTTGTCTCCTATTGTTCATCTGATTTGCACTAAAACTTGCACTTGAGCTTCATTTCATTCAAATGCTTCAGGAGACTTGAACTTCTACTCAAACTCGAACTAGAACTCAAACTCAAATGATTTCTAATGAACATTTCAACCATGCCCACAAGCAAATGAATGTAATCATAACGAATGGCGAGAGCACCCACTGTGTCATATACAGAACTTGCACTTAAAGCGGATGGTGGGGGAATGGACGATAGACCCGATCAAGATCTCATGGTTCCGTCATCCCGGACCATCATGGTCCCTAGTCTACTTAGTCAGAGGAGGTAGTCAACCTAACATGATAGAAGGATCATTGTCAGCAGCCATGAGTTGCTTCGTCCAAGGGGACCTTGTAGACCTGGGTTGGATATTTGCCTAAGGGGACAAATTTGAATCCACCTTAGCTAACAGAGGACTTGATGTCCTGTCGATCATATCCTATTGATTCATATCTCAAGGATTTGATGCTAATAAGGAGCGTATTGGCTCTGGCCATAACTGGTATTTCGTGGTGCCATTTGGTGGCAAAACCACTCAATTCAGAGGGCCTGGGTCATAACCGTTTATCTTGCGGTGTCATTTGGCAACAAAAACCGCCGGTTAGAGGACACGTACCACGTCCTTGCTGGCAAGAGATTGTTTGAGAATGGATCATAGTAATATTTTCGACTAGGCATTTGGCTCTTTGTGAGCTGAAGTAAGTTTTAATTTGTCCACCTCGGCAAACTGTTGCAGATGGTGGAAGAAGTTTGCTTTAAGTGTTGATGGATTTCAATTTTAAATATATGAATTTTGGGATTTTCTTGAGTTTTGGATTTTCATGGGTATTTGGATGGAATTTTGAGTATTTGGAATGGACCCCTCCGGTTGAGATTTATTGTTCATCACGGCCATCATCGGGATGTTTGGGATCATTTGTCTTTTGTTGATTGAACCTTGTCAACTCTATCGAATGATCAATAGAGGATCAGATTTCATATGCTTTATGACCTTATTAGTTAATTCATATTATTATAGACCTTGAATGCCTAGTATGAATGTAGTAAAATAAATATATCAGTCTTCATCACCGTATAAGGGAACTATAGTAGATAGCAATACCTACTAGTTAAAGCAGAAGATTAGTTAGTGCACTACCATCTACCTGCGCAAATCATACAAGTAGTGCATGACAGTCTACCAGTAGAAAGCAACAAACAACTAATCCAGAAGCTGCTGCGTCACGCCACCGGATTCACAACTTCTATTCAAGCGAGCATAAGTCGTCTACAACAGCAAATATGTAATTATAAATGTACTTTTGTCAAGTATTTACTGCGCTTTTACAAAAGGACAACAAAAGACGCAACTAAAGCGTAGCAAATATCCTACTAATTGAATATTTACTAAGTTTTTATTATCCTTTTGTAAAAGCGCAGAAAATACTCAGCAAAAGTGCATTTATAATTACATATTTACAGCCCTTTGCTAAGTATTTACAAAAGCGCCAATCAAAGAGTAGCAAAAATACAGTAAATTCGCACGGTTCTCACCTCTCTCAGAGCTAGCTTTGGAAGCCTAAAGTGCTCAGATTTTGAATAAGAATAACAGAAAATATCCGTACTAATGCACCCTAAAAAAGCTTCTAAAACAAAAATTGATACAGTATTCTCTTAATATGGTGAGATTAGACAGTGATAAGATAAGATATGGAGTTCTTGAATCACGCACGGAGCTATACTGCACCAAGATCCTTGCAATATCTATAAATTTCAAATTTCTACAACCAAATAACCCCTTGGTGAATTCAAAAATATCAAACATTTTTACCAAGAAAAATAAAAATTCTTTCTTGGATCTCAAGAAAGATTACAAGACAACTTACATGATACACTTTAAATAGCTTTGCATAGCAACTGATATGAGCCCAAATATAGAAAAGAATATGGGGTACAAACAAGGCCAAACTCATCTATGAATTGTGCATAGAACTCAAAAGCTTTAAAGCCAATGCTTCTTGCTCCGCTAAGGAAATCACATCTGCATCAAAACCCTTCATCTTCTTCATCTTCCTGTCATCATCACTCTCACTCTCAAAATTTATCTTTGAGTTCTTCATCTTACTCTTTCTGCCCAAGTCTGTTTCCGAGTCGTCTCCATTAATATCCTCATCATCTTCTTCTTCTTCCCTCCATCTCTTTAGCTTCATCTTATCTTTAGTTCTTTTATCTCGAAGCCTTTGCCGTAGGAGAACTTTGTCTTCCTTGTCATGCTGCTTCATCTCTTCTCTCAATTTCTCGTATCTTTCCTTAACTGCATAAGATTAAAATGGAATCAGGCTTACATGCTTTGAAAGAAACATGTAGATATTTAAGATGTCTAAGGCCTCGGTTGTTTTGGGTTTTTTTTTTCTTTTCTGTTTAGAACTGACGAAATTATTTTTTGGTTGCTATTTGGATGGCACGCTTATATAGAAATGATTTTTAGGGAACTTCATTTTTCTACACTTTTGAGAAGCTTTGATATTTGCTTCTCCATTAGAAAACACCATTCCCTTGCCCATTATTTCTAAAACTATCTTTTACAAAAAGAGAGGAAGAATCAAACAAAGCCTAAATAGCAGGATGGTATTAGACCTTTTTCTGGTTCAAGAATGGTGTCGGCGCCCTCTGTGATGGCGAAGGCAGCAAGTGGAGCTACTTGATTGCCATCATCATCATACTTCACTCTAGTTCCTACAGGTCTGTGGACATTTATCTTCAGTTTCTTCTTTTTCAATATCCTGGTGGGTAAGCTGAAAATAATGCACAAAAAAATTAATATCATAACTCTGAAAAGTCTAACATTTTAAATACAGAGTATTGCTATACCCCCCCAAACAAATTACATAAAAAATAATTAAAAAAAAAAATCATACCGAATCCACCATTCAGGTGGCCCAATTAAAATATAGATGGATTATCGTGCTCTTTTGCTTGGAGAAAGTTTTTATGAAAACATACATAGTAAGTTCACTTTTATCAAGCTCCACAGATGACTTCGTTGGCACCAGAATGTCATCATCTTCTTCTTCTTCCTCAGCTCTGTTACTCTTGGCCTTCCCTTGCATCATCTTTACAACTAGTTTCTGGATTCGACCATCTTCGACATCAACTCTGAATCCATCAACATTATAAAGAACTTCGCCCTCAACTTCCACTTTATGTTCTTGTTCAACCACTGTTTCTTTTTTATTCTTCATTTTTTGGCTTTTGGAGCTAACATTTGGTTTCATAGGGAGGCCGAGAGATGCAGAATATTCTTCCAAAGGTAATTTGGATACATCAAAAACTTCCTTATCCTTCTGATGGTTTATGGACCTCACATAAGTGATGAAAGCTCTTTTAGCAAGCTGCTGCATTTCCGGATACTTAACCAACACTGATGCCAACGACCCAGAAATTTGTTCCATTTTTTCTGATTTTACCTGAAGTCGGTGGTGATCAGCTAGCAGAAAGCTAAAAAGAGTTAGGCTTCATTTGAGATGACTTTCTTCTTGCTTTCTAAAACAGCTTTCTAGTATAAAAATTTCTTGAATATGAATTTTTTTACTAAAAAGCCGTTTTAAAAAGCAATACGAAAGCTATACGAAAGCTGTCTCAAACGAAGCATAAATATGATATTGATGGCAAAAACAATCTTATCACAGCAACAGAAAATATCCCACCATATACCTCAAGTATTCGAACTTCATAAGATGGAAAGAGGTGGTAATCATGCAAGATTAACAATATCAAACTTAAAAAGCATCTACAGTTTAATGTAATCTAATATAATAACTACAAATAGAGAGTGAAAAAATTTAACCTTTCTTAGCTGTATCGGTATTTTAGGCTCCGCTGACTGTAATTTTGTTAGCATTTCCCTTTCTGATGGCAAAAGGAACAATACTGAATTCCCTTCAGAAGTAAAACGCGCAGTTCGGCCAACTCTGTGAATGTAAGCTGCAACATCTTCAGGGCAATCAACCTACATCGTCGGGACAAATGATGGTATATTCTTTTGCATAAATGTGTTATAAAAAAATTTGGATAACTAAGGCTTCGTTTGGGATGGCTTTATTACTGCTTCTTAAAGCATTTTTCTAGTAGAAAAAATTTTAATTTTTTAACTAAAAATCTGCTTTAAGAACCAATAAGAAAGCCGTCCCAAATGAAGCCTAACTCTCACCTGAATCACCCAGTCAACAGCTGGAAAGTCAAGTCCTCTAGATGCCACATCAGTTGAAAATAGCACTGAAGTGGTCTCACAAAAATCCAAGTATATTGCCATCCTTGCATTTTGCTTCATATTCCCATGGAGGCATTTCAAAGGAATACCAGGGCGCAGTTTCTTGAATGCCTCATAGACAAATTTAACCTACTAGGATGTGCAGCCATTCCATACATTTAGAGAGGATGGGGAGGAAAAGGCAAAGAATGCTGTAAAGCAATAAACAAAAATTCTGATACAAGAGTTGGCTATTCACTGATGTCAAAAGAATAGCCTAAACTCATAAAAACACTCAAGAGAACAAAAACATTTAAGTTCAAGATCTTCTCAACAATGGACTGTGATAGGAAATACTCGAGTTCGCAAGTAACCCTAAGGTAAAACTTGAGTTCGAAAGCAATCCTAACCAAAAGTGAAGAACCAACAGCAGATTTACTGCTGTTTACAGCAGAAAAACAGCAAAACTCAGGAGAAAACTGAGAGATACGGATGGAAATCTGAAGCAAATGCAAGCAATTAACTTGTATTTCACTAGAATATGAATAAAACAGCAAACGATACAATAATCTTCAATTCTAGAGGAAGATTAACTCTCCAAAATCTCTAGTCAAGAAAGACTAGAGCCCATGCCTCCAAGAAGATCCCAAATTCTTCCCAAATTCAAGATGAAATCCTAAATTACACATTAACTCCTAATTAAAGACAAAGGAAAATTACAAATTCCCTAAACAGCCCCTAATTCAAAATTTTCCCTCCCAAAACTGGATTTAACCCAAGTTGAGGCCCACAGGGCTTCCGCCCCCTGCCTAGTTCCACCTGGAATAGAATCGGACCGGTCCAGCCGGCCCCTCCTGGGCCGGCCTAACAGACTTCCAGATAGAATATTTGTTTGAACATCATAACTGATAAGGAAAGCTTCAAAACCTTAACTTGGTTGTGTGGAAAGGACTATCAATCAACCTAATTCAAATGGGGCAGAGTGGACAGAAGCTGCAGATAGTGATTTGCTGGCTCGAGCAAACTCTAGAAATGACTAATAAATTAAAATTAGCCTAGCAATGCTCAAAAGATCTCACCTAGCTTGTTGAAAGTTTCCATACTAATGCATTCCCTCCTTCAGAGAAGAAGTGGAATCGCAGGGGCACTAAGCAAACTAAAAGCAATCGATAAGCAAATCCAATAAAAGATAAGCACCCACTTGGTATGCCCAAAACAAGCAAATATAGTGGCGAGGCACCCACAAATGATAAAAGACGCTAAGTTAGATGTCAGCAACCACCCAAAGCAGACAAACGGCTGAAGAGGAGCATCAACTCTAAACCAGCGGCCAGAAGGACTTCCATGCAACCTAACTCAATGGGCCCGCATGTTAGAATGGTCCTACAAGGAAACACTATATATACTCCTTGGAGTTCATTTAGGCTTTCGTTTGGGATGGTTTTCTTACCGTTTCTTAAAGTAGCTTTCTACTACAAAGATTTTAATTTTTATATCACAAAGCTGCTTTAAGAAGTAGTAAAAAAGCTATCCCAACGAAGTCTTAATCTAGCAAAGATGGAAGCTGTGGATTGGGAAAGAATTTTCTGAAGAATTTTTCAATGGGTCGCCCAAAGTGTTTAAGAAGCTGCATGTAAGATCCTAATATTTCTAATTAATAAGTTCTAGTTAAAGGTATAAGGCACGGATATCCTACAAAAAAGAATTAAAAAATGTATGAATGCACAAGGGAGAAATTCTATCATTCATTATATAAACAATTACCTGTTTGCAGGTTGAAAGGAACACAATCATCTTTGAACGAAGATGTGATTTTATAAAACTCCATAACATATTTAATTTTTGATCAAGAGGAACCTCCATTGCTACTTGTTTCAAGCGTTCAGGCGTTGCTGTTACGGATTCAGCATGCACACTGATGTACTCTGGATCTTTCAAACTAAGCCTTGCAAGGTCTTTAACAGACTTAGTTTGAGTGGCAGAGAAGAGTAAGGTTTGTCTCCTTTTAGGGAGTTGAGAGATAATTGCATCTAATTCTCCTTTGAACTTTTTATCAAGCATCCTATCAGCTTCATCCAAAACTAAAACCTGTATCCTGACCAGGAAACGAAATATTGAGTAAAAATTTGTTCCAATTACAAGGTATATATTTTTGTTAAAGAAAAGATTGATTTAGTGACCTGAAGTTGTGAACACTCAAAATTTGGGGTCTCATTCATGTGCTGAAGGAGCCGGCCAGGTGTACATATCAAGATGTTAAGAGAACTAACACGATCCTTCTCGGCATCGACATCTTTACGCCCACCAATTAGAAGACCTGCACTGAGAGTATGATTTTTTCCTATTACTTTCAATTCTTCAAAAAGTTGCCCTGCCAATTCCTTCGTAGGGGATATTATAATGCTTCCAACACCATCCTCAGGACCCCATCTTGCTCTGTATAATTTTTCTACAACCTGGGAAAAAAGTCATTTTTTGGATTATTTTGGGGAAATTTTAAGAAAAGAAAAAGCTATATAATTTCAAGCACTCTTAATAAACTACAGTACTGCAATGTGCTGGAAAATATAAAATGACAGGAACTTCTAACATAAATTTTAG
This sequence comes from Dendrobium catenatum, assembly GCF_001605985.2. Taxonomy (NCBI): domain Eukaryota; kingdom Viridiplantae; phylum Streptophyta; class Magnoliopsida; order Asparagales; family Orchidaceae; genus Dendrobium; species Dendrobium catenatum. The sequence continues at coordinate 1,531,678 of NW_021319982.1, read as the reverse complement.
TACGGCATATTAGAGGAAAACTCCAAAGAAAAATGGAAGAATTTTTAAGGAAATGCCACCAATCACATATATTTCCCATTAACTCTGCAATTCTAAGGAATGTGACAGGGTATGAAACTCATTCAACATGCCCATACAAGGAACTGGGAGGGAAAATTGCAGAAAACAATAATTAGTTTTACAATATAACCATATATCAGGGATAAGATGTAAATGTCAAAGTTTATGCTTATCTAAAATACAACATATGTGATAAGCGGAGTGGATTGATAATTTAAGCATTGATTTTAATTTAATTTATTTTATTGTCTTAGTTTTCTTACTTCTATTTTGGTTCATCGAAATTCGAAACCATGCCTAAGGTGATTCAATATGAGACTGTGTTGTATTATCTTTCTCTAATTTAGTTTTATGGTCAAGCTGATTATTCATTGTGTTGATTTGGATTTAATCTGGTTCAGTTCACAATTAATTCACTGCTAGTTCTCCAGTTTACTAGTTGGTTCTTTGTGGTTGTTTTATTGTTAACTGAAGACCGGGATCCTTCAATTCGCTACTTGTGATTGACTGAGTTCATTGATTGCATGTTTTACAGATGAGTTTTTTTGGAAAATAGATGGCTATCGTGGCAGAGATGAGCATGCTCAGGTGGATGAGTAGCTTTACCCTTAGAGACAAGATACAAAATGAGAATATACATGAAAAGGTTGGAGTAGCTTCGATGGTGGATAAGATTAGAAAGAGTCGCCTTAGATGGTTTGGCACATAAAACGGTGGCCTTCCGATGAACCGGTTAGGCAAGTAGAGGTATTAGATTTAACTTATGTTAAGAAAATGAGAGAGACCAAAAAAGACTTGGTTAGAAAATATTAGAAATAATCTTTCTCTATTAGATTTAAACGAGAGTTTGACTTTTAATAGGACACAATGGAGAAAAAGGTTTCATGTTGCCGACCCCACATAGTGGAACAAAGCTTGATGTTGATGTTGACGTTGGCATGGCTACCGTGGCCTGCATTCAATCAGGATTACTGATTAGGTTCTTGCAACAGGAATGCATGAATTGTGCTTTCTGCCTCCCTAGCCAGGTAGAGAAGAATTGTGGTCATTTGGGTTTGAAAAAGGAATGACTAACTTGGTTTACCAGAGGATTGCTTGCAAGTGATGCACATGCCAATAAATGAGAGCAGAGAAGCAAAAACCATGATACAAAGATGGGATTTATACTAGTTTGGTGAGTAGCACCTATGTACACCATGGCAAGGAGAGATTTTCCACTATTTATCAAATGGTTGCATATAGAGTTCAAAGGGGATCCCTTCAGGTTGAGTAGATTTTTAGGGGAGATTTACTCAGGGTCCTCTCTGAACACTTGCCGAGAGGATTTTCTACCCTACCAGTGCGTCTATCCTGAACTTCAAAGTCTTATCCTTCTACTTGAGCCCCTCAAGCTCCTAAATATTTGTTTTCTTTGCCCTACTAATTTTAACTTGTTACTGATGAGGACATCCATGACTTTTAACCGGACATAATGACGAAAAAGGATTCATGTAGCCGACCCCACATAGCGGGACAAAGGCTTGATGATGTTGTTGTTGTTGTACTGATGAGGACATCCGATCATGGAAAGTCTACCAGAGATGGGGCCGATGATCTATGGCCACGATCGCACCGATCTACTTTTGATTATCATTGTATTAGATGTATTATTTTTAATATGTTTTATGGGTTTTATTGTATTTCTCTATTTATGCCCTCACTTAAGGGCCTAGTCATATGTATGCCCTAAGGGCAATTGAGTATTTTATATTTTCTTTATTTTATTGGCCATTTAAAACCTCCTCCCCCTTCTTTGAGGAGCTAATGAATGATTAAATGAAAATTTTTGCACTTGTGTGTTTTGGGAGAGCTTGAGAGTGCTTGAGGATTGAAGTCCCTAGGTGAGAGCATTGCAATACCCATCAACCGCAGAAAGCATCCGGGTTCGTGGCATTCCTTCTCCTCCAATCCTTCCCCTCCCTTTCCCCTAAACCTCCGGCCATAACCCCTCCTCCCCCTCTCGGCCGAACCTCACCACCACTTCAAACCCTAGGCCGACCAACCCCCATCTCCACCCTACAAGCCACCGGCCCCTCCCCATCTTCCCCTCCAAAACCGTCAACAAACATCAACCCTAAACACTCCTCTTAGCAGCCGGCCCCCACATCAAACCTAAACCATAACCCTATTCCCCACATAGCCACCGGCCACCTCCCTCTTCCATTGATTCCACAAATTCCCTCTAACATTCAATGTCCTTCCTATTTTAGCCTTCTTAATTTGGTAACAAATTTGAATTTGAATTTATTTCCTAAATAAGAATCACTACTTCATGAAAGTTACTTAAATTAGATCCAATTAAAGTTTTAATTGGATTTGATTTAAATTAACTATTCATAATTTAAAATCTCAATTAAAGCAAGCCTTAATTCATCTTCCCTAAACCCTACCCCACTCACCAAGCCGCCGGCCCCTCTCCCTATCTCTCCCTCTCCCCACATCAAGTCCCTTCCTTCCAAATACCTCAATCAATTCTCTCATTAAGGAGTACCTTTCTTTCTTTCCTCTTGTTTGACATTATAATTACAAAACCCCAAATCCCTCCAAACCAAAAATTTGAAATTATTTTCAGATTTTGGAAAATTCCTTTCCCCTCCCCCATTAACCGCCGGCCCTTCTCCACCTCCTCCTTCCCTTCCTCTCTCCCAAAACAACTCCTAAACCCCATTTCTAGGTTTCCAAGTTGTCCAGATTTTCCGGACATTGTTTGGCGGCTGTCTAGAAAATTTCTGCAGTTCTCCTTGCAGTCCTACCGGCCAGGAGATTGTTGTTTCCTGTCCGGAAGTTCCAACACACCAAAATCCATTGTTCCCTCATGTATGGCGGATCCAGAACGTGACCACGGGTTCGTCTACAACAAACAAGGGCAAGTGGACATACTCAATTCTCCGTTCTTTGACGACGACGTAACCTGGAGGTCGATCAAACTGTAGAGGAATACGTAGAAAGGATCGTCTTCACCCTCATCGTTGCCATCGACGAGCAACTTGCTTCCTTCCAATGGCAGATTATTTCCAAGTATTGAGCAAGGTGAATCTCTCCCACAAAATCTTTTTTTTTTCCCTTTCTAAGTCCTACCTTAACTTGTGGTTTCAATTGATTCATAAAGGTTATGTTAATCCCTTCCGCTAAGCCTAGTATTTTAGAGATTGAGTGAGTGGATCTATTTTCTTAGTGACTAGTCTCGTTATTAACTTAGGGATTTATCATTGAAGGCCATCCATGTATGCTATGCTTGAGTAATTGAATATTTTATGATATTAACTTCTAGTTGTGTAACTTGGCCTAAGATAATTCATTCATTTCTTGTTTTATTTCGTCGTTTGAAATCACTATAAGTATTTTAATTAATATTGCTCTATAACTTAAAATGTGCAAAATCCATAATTAACATCGCCTAATCATTTTATTCATGCATCAGTTACTCTCTCAACCTCACTCTTTGTCCATCCTTTTTCATTCCCAAAGGGGTTTTATAAATGCTAAAAGAGCTTTAGCTGGTGTTGGGGAGGGCAGGCTCAATCTTATGCAACAATAACAAGAATTTGTATGATAGATAAGTAGCGTATAAGAGATTATATGTGCATGATATAATGCTTCTAAAGGGTAGAGACATCAGTGTCAGCTGTAAATAGCAAAAGCACACCGAACAATTAACAATTTCATAATTGCCTAAGAAATAGTTAAATCCAAGAAAAGTCCTAGTCAAACTTTGTGGATCATTTGATAGGGTCTAGGTTGGACAGTCGAGAAAATTTTTGGATTGATAGAAGCATTTAGCTCCAAGAAGATGATTGATTTACAATAAAGAAAAGTGTTCAGCCATTGGGAAGAATTCATGGCAGCTTAAGTAAACATTCTAAATTCTTTGTTTTTTCCTTTTTTTTAGGTGATTCTATCTGCATATTGAGGTTGACCATACCGAAACTAGTTATCAATTTACCTCTTTTTGAATGGCCTGTAAGTGTTCCCAAAAGAAAAGAAAAAAAAACATTGATTCTATTTTGTACTTGAGCTTCGAGTCGAAAGTTAAAGATTTTGGTAATCACAATGAATGTATGTAGGTGGGTAGCTAAAAGACTGTTGATGTTGGTTGGCCTTATTAGGTCATGTTAGTCTCCTCTACTTCCTTTCCACTATCCTTAGAGTCCTCCTCACTTAGAGTTAACTCTACAAATGCACTGATGATGTGTGAGCCGAGACAGCTCCCATCTGAGAGAACTCGAGTAAATTGAAGCGTAAACAAACTGATTTTGGATAGGCACTTAGAGATTGTGCAAAACATTTTAAAAGACTGAGCTGACTTGAGGTCGAGTGGACAAAATATGATGTCAAATGAGCCAAGTACCATGTCCGAAAGGGCTGACATGAATTCAAGCAACATGGGCATATCGAAGTTTATTCCTCATAAATTTCCTAGCAGTATAATGAATTTTTTAGGACATATTATCAATCTTCAGCAAAGAATCGTTAATATAATTATTCATGGGTAGTCCAAATAGAAGTGGCATATGGTTGAGCAATTTTAAATACATAGACAATACTTTAGAGTGACAACGTCAACCTAAGCCATTTATCGCACAATTACTATTTTCTAAGAAGAAAATAGTAACAAGTAAGTAAAGATGAGTGTTTCCAATCAAAACATCAAGCCTCATCACCACTCTGCATTGTTTTATTGCACTACTCTAATAAGTGCTTGATTATGGTGGCCACAAGAGACTGGCAGTAGTCGCAGGTAGCAAGGGTCTATCATGAAAAGATGAATCTCGTAGTTCATTTTGTACTCAAGAAAATAATGCCATGATTAAAGACAAAATGTTCATACATCTTTTTTGGTCGAGCCATGTCATTGTGTATGAGTTCAAAAAATATTTTCTGATTGAATAGTTAAACCCACTAAGCAAATAACAAATTTAGGTTAACTATAATATTCTTTAGGATTAAAATAAGTATCCACAACGCTAACAAGCTTGTTCATTTCAAATCTTACCAATTAATTATTTTTGGCAAATAGTACTAGATCTCCTATTCTCCTGTATCAACTCCATTATACATTAGTTCATAAAAGCTACATGAAACTTCAGTCTTAATTGAAATTCAACAAAATATATAAGACCCCAATAAGCTTTAAAAGTTAAAGATCTATTACTTAGTTTATAAAAAAATTTCAATCAACAATAATGGCCAACAGCTCATCTCAAGCAACAATAGGAGCTGATAAGTTTAAAATGCAATGCATGGACTATCACTGAGCAGTTAGGCAACATGCATTAAAAAATTTTGCAATTGCAAAATGCAGCCAAAGGTAATCATTTTGGAGAATTCGTCAATTAAACCTCCTCCACAATTTAATTATTCAATCTCCAACACACTTCTAGAATTGATGAGCAACAAAATTAGATATTTTGCTTCCTAGAAAGTTAAAATATTAACAAGCATGACATCAAGATAATTTTTTTAAACATACATGGGAATTGATTTTTCTTCTATAATCGTATTAAACAAGCATTCTAAAAGAACAATTTCAATCTATCAAGAATTGTCATTTGTTGTTTGCTTTTGGATTTGAAAAAATTCAAAAAGCTCACAAGTTATATCTAAAATCTTCAATCTCAACCATCCATAATCTCAAATCATCATGCAAAAACAATGTCATGACTTAGACATTGCTTTTAAATTATCATCTTTGCAGCAACTCTGATCCCTTTTCATGGATTCAAACACTTGTAAAATTCCATCCTCCAGGTCATTTCCCAACCTCTTCAGAACATAAGCAATGCTCTCTATTGTAGACAGATGCAAATGCCTAGGTTGATGCCTCACTTCATCATGCAAGCTCTCCATCCCCTGATCCAACTTCACTTGTGGCAAAAGCTTCAACCAAGGATTCTCATAGCGCTTGTCCTCACCTTCGCCCATGACCATCCAACAAAATCAAATGCTACACTTCACAATCTTCCTCTACGGGCACAATATAATTTGAGCTTTGAGAAGATGAGCACAAATCCTAGAGGAATAACAAGATTAAACTTTTCAAAGTCCTAAATTTCAGAGTCTTGTAATAACTCTATCAGTAACTCCATCATAAATAGCAGTTCTCCTGACTCGATAGTATACAATTTAGCTGATATTAGGCTTCGCATCTTTCTATTCCAACCACGATATGTTCAAAAAAGTAGGTAATAGCATGCTTAGAAAAGCTACTTGTAATATAATCATCTACAGTTATGTCACCGATCTAATCATAATTGTTAGAAACACATGAGTTTGTGAAATATTATGTTTACCTCCGCTTCTAGCATCTCCGAGCTGAAACCTTATTGATTCAAATTGAGACCGTGCAACAATAAAATTGACTGAAGTTGATGCTTCTGAAATAATACAAATGGCAATGTGCCGACAAAAAATTCAATCATTCCTCAAAAAGAAGCACCTCATAGCAATTGCCAACAATCTAATAACAAGCATGATCTCAATGCAACTCCAAATGGAGAATGAGGGAGCTTCGAAATTAAAATTAGGGAAGAAAACCGTAGATAGATTCTTGAGGTTGCAGCTCCATAGGAATTCAGAAAGTACCATCTTGAGTTTGCATTGAAGCATGGTGACAACAATAAGAGGTTTGTTTCCAACTGCTAAAAGCAATCATTGCTTTGTTGAGGCCACACAAGTAATGTGTAGGCCAGTTGGTCCACTTCCCCAAAGATGGTTCTACCTATGGCTCTAAGCTTCATTAGAAATAAAAATGATTACATAAAAAAATACCCTCTATGATCTAGAAAATGATCTTGTATTGAGCCAAGGCTTACTCTGATGCAAAAAGTGCTTGGAAGTTGGAAGGAAAATTTGAAATTGTTAGATGAAGTTAGTTAGGGCCTGTGGTGGATATGTAATTGACTAATCATTATAGTTTATCTTAATGTAGACCATGAAAAAGAATAAGAGATAAAACCACAAATTTTCATGAATTTTTTTAGGTGCTTAAGTCATTCATAAAGCATGCCAATATAACAATCTAATAGATGGTTGAGATAAGGAAATAATTGATTAATTTTTTGATGTATGAACATGCAAATCAAGTGATATTTTTACAATGAATAGTGTGATATTTAGTGTTTACAAAAAATTTATTTGATTCAATAGAAAAACATATAAATTAAAGTAGTATTTTTTTAGTGAGTCATTAAAAGCCCCGCATTTATAAAAAAAGGTTGATCCGCTGTCAAAGATTCATAAAAATAATAAACCAATAACACCAAATTTTTCATAGGTAGCAGAACAACATCAATGTTCTTAATCATAAATTTAATGCTAATCAGTTCAAAAAAAAATGTGTTAATTGTATGGAGAATGACGCTTTTCCAAAATAAAAGGAGTCCACCCCAATAACAAAAAAGGGTTGTTTTAACTTCTATTCTACCAAATAACAATAGGCATTACCGGGATGATGAAAGCTAGAGTTTTTCCAGACCCGGTCTTAGCAGCGCCGAGGATGTCCCGTCCACAGAGTGAGTGAGGCAGTGAGGCCCGCTGGATCTCACTCATCTCCTTGTACTTTGGTGCAAGCCCTTCCTTGGTCTTTCGTGAGATGGGGAGTTGCCGAAACAGCTTGCAATCTGCATATGGGGTGAAACCACCGTCCGCCGTCCTGCCAACAGGCGCCGTCGGCGGCTGCGCAGGTATTGCAAGCGGGTTGGTCCCGGAGTCGGGCTTTCGCGCTTCGATCCATTCTTCCAGGAGCTTGATCTCTTGAGACTCTGACAGGCGCTGCTGCTTGCGCGATTTCTTCACCCTGAGGCGACGCATGGAGGAGACGAAGAAACGGTGATTGGGTTTTGAGGAGAAAAGGGTTTTGAGTACTTCAATCGGCGTAGGGTTGAGGCCTCGTTTAGGGGCTGTTTGGTATCGGATTTAAGTCGGATTTAGCTAAATCCAGCCAAACGGTTTTACAGCGCGCGTTAAATCCAGAGATTCAATAAATCCCGGATTTACGGATTTACGGCTTAAATCCCGGATTTACGGCTTAAATCCCGGATTTACTGAATCCCTCGGTTCGGTGGATTAAACGGGATTTAAAGAGTGGCGGAAGACTTATCCGCGGCAACCGTGTCGCCGAAGCTCAACAGTCGCCGAAGAAGCGCGCGAAAGGGAGAACCTTCACAGCCAGCAAGCTCCCGTTGTTGCTTTCGATCAAAATGTCGTAACTTCCGAGCCGACAGGAAGGGAAAGTCGTCGAAGGAGCGAAGTCGAACAGCCACTAAGGAGCAATCTCTACGGCTTCGTTTGGGACAGCTTTTTTACTGCTTTCTAAAACAGAGTTTTAGTACAAAATTTTTTATTTTTGTACTAAAACTCCGTTTTAGAAAGCAATAAAAAAGCCATCCCAAACGAAACCTACACCTCCTGCGAAGCAACGAAGCCGAACAGCAACGACGGCAAACCCTAGACGCCTCAAAGTTATTATTGATTAATATAATTTAAACGATTAATAATTAAGTTAATTAACTAAATAATTAATAGTATAATTAGTGCATAAATAGTTAGTTAATTTAACTTAATGGACTAATTAATGATATAATTAGTAATTAATTATTAATATAATTAGTGTATTTAATACATCATCTTTCATTTTGTTCGATGTTAGTTTGTAATTTGTTTTTTATTGAATTTTCGATCATTTTATATTAACTAAAATTGGTTTTATAAAATTTTATGCAATTTTTGATTTCGTAAATATCTCCTTTAAATTTAAACCCCTAATCGTCATAAATCCTTATATATATTACCAAACAGTTTCTCAGGATGTAATAGGATTTAACATTTGACATACCAAATAGTTTCCAGGATTTAACATATTTCGGATTTACTAAATTCGGATTTGCAGGATTTATTAAATCCCACTTGTTGTCAAACAGTCCTTTAATCTCTCTCTTAAATAATCTTTTGTTAAACTGTGGAAATTATTTGGTGCGGATGTGGGGAGTTGAATAAAATCGTCATAGGTTGGTATGTAAAAGTGCATATTAAATTCTATTTCATTTTTTGGTTCTTTCCAAAATATTCATCTTTCACTTTAGGATTTTAAATTGGCGGTTTTTTTAGATGAAATACCATGAAATTTTCATAATTTTTATGATTTCAGTTCAAAATACATTTTTCATAGTTGGTGGAAAGAGGAAAACGAGAAAAAGCCAATGAAGATAAAATTATGAAAACATCCATTAAGAGGAAGAGGAATAGCTAAAGTTGAAAGAAGAATAAGTTGCAAAAAGAAAAGTTTTTCTGTACATTTGGAAAATATGTTGGGGGTTCCAACGGGGTAGCAGCGTCCCCTAGCGGGGGTCTGAGGAGGCAACGCCCCTTAGCAGGGTTTGAACTGGGTCGCGGGGTTAAGGGTTAGCGCCCTTGCGGTGGTTTTCCTCATGAACAAATTTTTATCATAAAAGTGATTTTGAAGTTTTGTATGTCTTCAAAGTTTATAAGTCGTTTGTACTCTGTAATTTGTAGTACTAAAAGCTCAGTCATTTGCACTCCGTGATTTTTAGTGATTTTTTTTTCATTTTAAAGTTTTCTCATATTTTTTACACCTATGTATTACAGAAACTTTAAATCTTTCTCAGCTAGTTTATATGCCCTAGCTTCTCGCAACCGCTCAGTACCAGTCGGTACCGCTTAGTATCGAGCAGTACCAAGCATTGGATGAGCACTGCGGAGAGGTACCAACCAGTAATAAGCGGTATCGAGCATTAGTACTGAGAGTATTGCTTATTGAGAGGTGCCGAGCATAGTCATTCAGTATTGCTTATTGAGAGGTACCGACCAGTACTGCTATGTACCACTCATGTTGATTCAGATTTTTTTAAAAAAATGTTGATTCAGATGTATGAAATCTGATTAAAAATACATAATTATTTAGTATTGCTTATTGATAAGTATCGACCAGTACCGAGCGATACCGAGCATTAGTACCAAGCGGTATCAAGCATTGGTATTAAGAATTCATTGGTATCAATATTGAATATCATTAAGGGAATAATTATGCTTGGTATCGCGATGTACCAATCATATTTATTCATATGTAAGAAATATGATTAAGAAATACATAGTTATTTAGTATTGCTTATTGAGAGGTACCGACCAGTATCGAGCGGTATAGAGCAGTACCAAGCATTGGTATCGAGCATGGTACTGAGAGTTCATCGATATCAACATTAAATATCATTAAGGGAAAAATTATGTATGGTACCACTGTGTACCTGTCATATTGATTAAAATGTAAGAAATTAGATTATGAAATACATAGTTATTTAGTATTGCTTATTGAGAGGTATCGACTAGTACTGAGCAATTTGTTAGATTGTACTATGTTGTGGTTTTGAGCATTGACTCAGTTTGTTAGATTGCACTAAGTTAGCATTAACACTGCTCATTAGATTGTACTATGTTGTGTTTGTTAGCATTGACTTTATATCCTTTATTTGTCAGCATTGAATCTATTCACTTACTAATATTGAAATCTCAGGGTTTTTTTTAACATAGAGAATTTTGAGAACAGATAATACATTGCTTCATTGATAGACGAACATGTAGTACTACGAGAAAGGAACAACAACACAAATCTGCTACAGAGAACATACATATCATAACAAACATAAAACATACAGCTAGGAATATACCGCATCATTATAATTATGATTCAACATAAACTAAATATTACAAGCGCGAACAAACTACATAAAGGCATTATCACTCACTACTCTACCTTATTCAATCGATGCTAATGTGCTTGAATTTGATTTTGCATTCGACAACATTTAAAATGAAACTCAAACTCTCGCTGCAGGTCTATCCAATCTTTTGCATCAAAATAATATGTTGCACCTCCACCTAATATCTCCTTCATCTGATTTCCATAAAAGTCTAGAATAAATTCTTCCTCCCATGACAATTAAGGATAATAAAGAATAATGTCGTCCATGTCGTCCACTAACCTTTCGAAATCTTCTAAAGAAGCACCTTCATGTCGTAGATGATGGTAACACATTTGGAAGACGCGAAAATCCACGACATGACCATCATATGCGTAGAATATCATCTCTAAATATATCCAACCTAAACTGTTTAAGAAATTACCTATCTTGTAATCATCGATCTCATACCATCTTTGTGCAAATTTAAAAGTAAACAATCGAGATTTTCAGCCTAGTCAAGCGTAGAACGTCTAAAAATATCATTTTTCCCTCGCCTTCGTCTCTAAAGAACTATCCAAAAATCCTCTCATATATTGTTGCAATCATCTGGTTCCATTAAGCATTAAATCTTTCACAGGAAGGTCTCTAATCATCTCCAAACTTGGCCAAAACATTATAAACCAAATGATATATAATCTCAAACCTCAAATATTACATAAAATTTACCTGACTCAACTTGTTCCAATAAGCCTTTTTCACTGCCTCCAAATGCATCTCTTATATAGAGGATGTTTATACTACAATACATTTACACTAAAATAAAATAAAATTTAATGCTCCTAATGATCAACTACTCTGAAATTTAAATTCAAAACTAAAACGAAATAATGCGGTGACTAGCAAAAAGTTACTTATTATTTCAGTGTAAGTTGTCTGATCAACGGGTGATTTACACTTTGATCACGCGACTTACACTTAAATCAAATTTATTTTAAAAAAAATTAATTAAGTGTAAGTTATTAGGGCTCGATCGGGCGTTTTCCGTCGTAGATTCCAAGCCGCATTTCTAAAGCAGCGGGAATGGTATCTGTTCTGCAGTAAGCACTTCCATTTGAGCATCATTACCTCTGGATCGGGTCCAGATTGATCTTCTTCCCCAAGATCCACGGTAACTCTTGATCTTCCTGTAGCCAAATCGGCATATGGATCGCTCAATCGATCTCCATTTGTCCCCTGGAAATGGAAAGCCTTTGACTGTCATCCTGTCAACGATCTTAAAAACCAGTGGATGGGAATGCTTAAACCTTTTATACAAATTTTAAATATTGAATCCCCTTTAATTACTACGCAACTACCTGAAACTGGTAAGATTTTACCTTGTAGGGTTTCTTAATTGCAATTGCCAACCCTACTAGTGTTTCCCCATTTCTCCACCATGGAGGTGCACCTGAAAGAGCTTTTCACCAGATTCCAGGAACAATTTAGCTCTGGTCCCAGCCTTGGCCCGACTTCTGGAACTTGTCTCCTCAAGGTTGAGGGGATTCCCACAGCTTTCATCAAATCCCTCTTTCGGGCCTCCGCTGCACTCTACCGCACTGAGCCATGGAAGCGAATTCGACCCTGCCACCTCTTTGGTGTTCGGATTGGCAAAGAGTTTGATTGGCCTGGCAAGAAACAACCTTTCCCTTGTGCCCAATTCATCGGCGGGGATGGTGGTGATCTTGGCTTTCACATGTTCAAATCTGACCTTGATGCTCAAAAGATGTCAGGGTTGTCGGAAACCAGTGTGCCTACCGATGTTGAGCTTCTACGGGTTATGTTCTTGCCTGAATCCCTATTGCTTCCTTCTACGAAGAGAATGATTAGATCCTTATCTTTGGAAGTAGAAACTGGTGATAAGTTTCCAATTATAGATGTTGCTCGTCGTACTTCGACTGGCAATCGTTTCAGGAACCCTACGGCCGAGGAGCTTCGATATGTCTTTGCTTTCATGAAAGCGATCACCCTTTTGCACCCATTTCTGCAATTTGCTGACAATGCATTGTCAGGAAAGCGAAGAGTGATCAAATTTGAGCCTTTTATCGAGACTGTGGATGTTCAGTGGCCTCCTGAACTTCCAAGAGCTGGGGAATTAGTTGCAGTCACTATTTCTCATCCGCCTGGCCAGGTCTATCAGGAGAAGAAGCTGAATTCACAAAATTCAATGCAAGCAGCAAAACATGTAGAGGAAGAGGAGGAGATTCCCCAATAAGTAAACAAGTTTATCCTGATTTATTTCTTTATGTATTTTGTTGGCCTGGCAATGTTAAGTGTTATTTCTTCTTGGAGTTGTTATGAGTAATCAGGAAAATTTATTTGCAAATCATGAATTTATGTACACTTTTCTCCATTATATATGTACTAGAATGGGCACCATGAAATGCTTTTTTTTCTTCTTGTGGAGGAAAAAAAGCTAATAACTTGGGTATGCTTTTCCTGCGTCTTTATAAGCTGCTGTGCAAGGTAAATTAGCGGTTTGTTGATGATGTTCTTTAGTGTAATGTACTCATTTTCTGATTTAATTACTTTGCTGCTGATGATGGAAGTATAGCAAATAGTGCAACATATATAAAGATATACATGTTTTAGAGAGGAAGTTGAATGCAATATATACAAAAAATTTGTTTCTGATTTAACTCTTCTTTGTTCCCATTCTACATTGCCTTCTTCCTAAGACTACCTACATTAGTTGGATATCAGAGCCCGGAGATCGTGAAGGATGGTGGACTGCAGCGTGCGGTTGGCGACGATGGTCATAACCTTGACGCTTTGTGGGCAGCACATTTGGTTTTGATCCAACAATTTGACAAACTAGCTTCAGAATCTTTCGGTTCTTTGTCGAGATTCGCAGGAAACTTCAAATCATCACGACCGGAATGCAATTGCAACCTCCTACTCCAGCGACATAGCTGACATCCACATATGCAGTAAGACGAGGTCATGACTCTGATCGTGATATGAGAAGAGCCCCAATGGCAATTCCAGAAGTGAGAAGTCACATATTATGATGAAGAAGCTAAAAATTACAATAGGTTTGAATTGACCGATTTCGATGATGAAGATGCTCTAAAAGATCACTTCAGGCAGCAACGTCATATGACAAATAATCGGAATCACCACCAGTTCTGTGTGAAGTTAGACATACCATTCTTCAATGGCAAACTATTCATCAAGGCTACATGCACTGGGAGAAGACTTTGGATGGATGTTAAAAAATGTCACACTTATAGCTGCGAGAAGACTTTGGATGCCCTTAACATAGCTTGTTTATTTTTTTGCAACATAATTTGCCTCCACGGTATTTCATAAAGTCTCACTTCTGATCGGGACGTAAAATTCATTAGTCATTTTTGGGAGAAATAATGGTTCTGATCGGGACGTAAAATTCATTAGTCATTTTTTAGAGAAATAATGGAAGCGTATGCACACAGAATCCACTGCCAAATTATCAAACTGAAGTTGTAAATAGAACTATTGGCTAGATGTTGCGTTGCCTTGTCCAATGCAATCCCAAACAGTGGGATGAGACTTTGGGCCAAGCTGAATTCACATACAACCCAATGTCAAATCGATCCACATGTCGCTACCCCTTCAATATAGTTTACCCAAAAAATGCCTAACCACATAATTGACCTCATTGTTTTACCGAAATCCACGAGTGAAGCTGTAGCTACCTTGTTGACACAGTTCACATTTGTAGAAACTTGCTTGAGAGGAAGAAGCACTTCCTCTTTGATCTTGAGAGAGGAGGAGAGAGAGAGGGAAGTGACAAAACTTAGATTTTGTATTTCTTAGTCATACTCTATTACAACCTAAAGCCCCTATTTTATAGACTCAAAATAGTAACGCCAAAAACTATACTAATGGCTATACAAGCCATACAAGAAACAACCTAAATCTATGACCAATATCTAACAACATTCCTGCTTCAAGATGTCAAGGCTAAATCAATGGCTTCCAATGACATTTACAAGCAGCATGCAAAAATAAATCACCATTAAAAAAGCTTCAATGCAGGAGGTTTATTTATGCTTTGACCATGTAAGGAACATTTCCTGCCCAGGATGTTTCAATCTAATAACTTGAACATACCAAAAAAGTATTTTGTTCTTATTTTTTGTGGTTAGAGAGTACTGCATTGAAGAGTTATATTCATCATGCAGGCCTTGTTCGTAGCATTATGGCATTTTTAAAGCTTTATAATAAATCATATTGCAGCAGGTGAACTGGTAAGGTAATCAAAATAATAGAAATTTAAGCTTTCATTCCCTTTTCTTAGTAACACTCTCTGCATAAACTCCTAAATCCTCTTGAATCTGAAACTCTCCCAACCTGAAAAGCATGTTTAAGTTATAATGGGGAGAGAGGATCACAGAGTTGACCATTGGTGGTTGGGATAAACTTGCTGATGAGGAAAATGATGAAAAGTGGGTACTGAATGGTGAAGAAGGGTAATTTATAAATAGGGCCCTTTCCGTCGCATTTTCAACAAACAAGGCCCTTTTCGGCGGATTATCCGTCGGTCAAGTCATCGGAGGAAAATGGGTCGGTACAAATTCATCGAGTTTAAGTAAGCCGGCGCAATTTTCGTTGGTAACTCTGCCGATGAAAACCGGTGGAATTTTTACCGAAAATTTATATTTTCCGGCTAAAATCCGGCGGAATATACACCGGTATTCGTACAGCGGAAATTACGCCGAAAATTTACCATCGTATATTCCGCCAATTCTGCGGTCGTATTTTCCGGCGTATTTTTATTTGTCGGAAACTCCGATACTAATGACATATTTTCCTGTAGTGTTAATGGAGGATCTCTCTTGTTATAAGAGTGATGCTCAAAGGTTTTCTGCTTCTTTTAATGATTATGTTAGCCTACTCTCCAGTATTTCCCAGTTCAGTTCACTTAGAGTTTTTCTTAAGCATGTTGTTCCTTTTAACTTCTTTTTTGAAGCATAATGAAGTGTATAAGGACTATTTTATTTGTAGTAGGGGATCCAAAAGCTACACTGATGGTCTACAATCTCCTCTTTTCTTGTTTACCTATTATCTTGTTCTAATCCTCATTAATGCCATTTTGTATTGGATATTACTTCCTATGGTTTAATGGAGCAATGCCCTCTCTTTTCTTCTTGAAAGCTGCAATTTTTATCTTTGATTGTGCATGGGTAGGAGTAGGACTAATGCTCTGATATGTTGTAAAATATAGTTTATTTTTTAGAGGATTATTTTGATTTTTAAGCCTTTTTATTTTGGGTAGACTTACATTTCTATACATTTCACCCTATGGTTTATGCTCTTTTATGGAACGCAATTCTTACTGTTTAGGTGACATTATTTTGATCAATTTATTACGTGCAGAGTCGGAGGAGAAGAATTATCCGGATTTGCTGCGTATTTGCTATGTAAATGTAAATGCTCAACAAATACTCAGTTGATAAGTATGTGCTGATTTGTTACGTATTTGCTGAGTATTTATAAATACGCAATAAATATTCAGTAAATACGCAACAATCCGGACGATTCTTCCCGTCCGAACTCCGCACAAAATAATTGCTCCACTTTTCCCAAAAAAAATAAAAAGTTTTGCATGTATTTAAGATTAAATATTTTTATAAAAAATATAATATTTTATGTATTGATAATCTTATACTATGATGCATGTCATACTTTACTATTTTATTATTATACTTGCGATTGATAATTAAAATTACTCTCATATATCTTATCAACTGACAACATTGACATTCTACTTGCGATATGACACATGAATGTTCCATGGTTGATGTGCAACAACATCTTTTTATCTTTTTTTTTTTTTTTTGGAAATTTTGTGGCCAAAGCCCATATATTACAATTGAAGAGATTACAAGTAAAGGTGAAGTTGAGTACAAGTAAAGGTGAAGTTGAGTACAAGTAAAGACCTTCATAAGTACAAGTAAAGGTGAAGTTGAGTACAAGTAAAGGTGAAGTTGAGTACAAGTAAAGGTGAAGTTGAGTACAAGTAAAGACCTTCATAAGCAAAAACAAATACTTATGAAGGTCAAATATAAGAAAACCACAACTATACCAACCAAACCAACCAAAAATACACAAAAAGAGCTAACAAACAAAGCAGCATACCAAGCACCAAAACTGCCCATTAGCAGTTATGCGCTAGGAACAAAAAAATCAGATTCCCTCAGAAAGCAATCCAGTAGCAGCTGAAGAGTGAAATAGCAAATCCAACCATAAGATGAGTTGGAACCGGAGTAGAACATCACAGGCACGCCAGGGAAACCTGAGAGAGGAAAAAGCAATGGCAAAGAAATAGCATAATAAATAGAACCGAAGTTCTCAAAAAAGGCTCCCATACGAAATAACCAGGACTCAGGCAAAAAACTCCTGGTTGCCCGAAGACCATCCAAGGGGGTGCAGTCAAAGAACATAACGTGGAGCTTCATCATTGTCCTGGTTATAAAACCAATCCCGGCCAAAAATAGCCCAAGCAGTAAAGAGCAACCATCCAAATCAGATATTCCTCTAAATTTCTCCCCCAGAGAAAAAACACCGGCAACAATTCCATCAGCAATATACATCATCTGCCCTCCCATAAAAACACCCAGGCGCTAAGAGGTAGAGAAGCAGTGTGGAAACGCAATCTGCAATTCATCAAAATGTTTCCAAAACTTGGCCTTGGCAAGTATAGCATTAGAAATTTTCCTGATAGAGCTAGTGGCAGAAATATTAGCGTTGTTGTAACGTCTAGCATTACGATCCCTCCACAAATAGTAGACAGTGCAACAAGTAACAAAGTAGCAAAAATCCTTCCCCTCATTCTTAAGTAAGTGATTCCCCTCTAAGAATTCAAAACACTTGCAGCAGAGACGGTCTAAGAAGGAAGCTTTGTAGCAAAGGGAGGAGGGTAGAAATAACAGTAAACATGTAGTCGCATTGAAAGAAACAATGAGCAGTGGTTTCCATCTCAAAACAATAAAAATGGCAAATCGAATGAATCAGGATGTTCCTTTTGGCAAGATTATCAACAGTTTTTAAACCACCGAGAAGAGCCATCCAAACATAAGAAGAATGTCTTAGAGCATATCTTCGGTGCCAAACAAAGTTAGCCCAGACAACCTTCTCAAAATCAGCATAAAAATGCATATAAAAGGTCTTAAAACAGGGTTTTTTAGGATGGGCCCAAACAATACACGATTCATAATTAATAAAAATCTGAGTAGCAGCAATACATGTTTGTGTAGAAAGATCCAACACATTTGGAAGAACCCAAGAGCCATCAGATATAAACATCTCAACTTTGTTATCCAAAATGGGGTTGTATTGAATCAGGTCTTCAAGAGCATAGCCACCACACCAAGGGTCCCAAAACATAGATAAGTTACTAGTTACAGTCACCTACAACCTAATACTCTCTTTGATCTTCAAAACAAGTCCACCTAAAAACTTCCATAATTTAGAGGACTTGGGATTATTAGGCTTCCAAGGAGAAGTATAATACGATCTAAACCAAGAAGCCACCAAAGAGTCTTGATTATAAAATCTCCACAGAAAAGTGAGACCAAAAGAAAACTGCATGGACTCAATGGAAGGCAAACCCAAACCCCCATTACATTTAGGAAGACAAGTATTTCTCCAAGCAATCAAGTGTAATTTTTTCCCAGTCTTTGAACCATGGAAGAGAAACTTAGAGGAAAGCTTATCAAAAAATTTGCAAATATTCTTAGGTAAAATAGCCCCTCTGATCCAATAAGCCAATGTGTTGAAAAAAGTGAACTTGAGAAACTGAACTCTACCTGCAAAAGACAAAAATTTTACTTTCCAACCATCAAGTAGAGTATAAAGCCTACTTGGAAGTAAGAAGTTTTAAGCTTTTTGGTGGAGATAGGGATACCAAGGTAAGTAAGCACAGTTTCAGAATAAGAAAAGCCAAGGAAGGTTGTAATATCCTGGTCTTGAGGGGTATTAAGAGAAAACATGATAGAACACTTAGCATTATTGACTCTCAAACCCGAGCAATCAGCAAAAGAGGTTAGAGTAGTCATAAGAGTTTCATCATTAGGAAAAGAGGATTTCCCAAACACCAAAATGTCATCCGCGTACAGGAGATGGTTAACTTGCAGTGCTTGAGAACAAATACCAGAAAAAATATTAGCATCCAGATCACAAGAAAAAGCATCCATGACCACATCAAAAAGGAGAGGAGAGAGAGGGCATCCTTGCCTTAGGCCAGAGGAGGAAAGAAAGAATCCCTCTAAGGCCCCATTAATACACACAGAAAAATATACATCCTCAATACACCCTTTGATCCAACTCACAAAAAGAGGAGGAAAGCCCTTTTGCAAAAGTCTGGAAAGTAGAAAATCACGAGAAACCGTATCAAAAGCTTTTTTGATATCAAGCTTAGCACAGAAATATTTCCCTCTAACATTGGAATTGAAATCTTTAAGTATTTCAGTGGCAAGCACAACATTATCCGTAGAGATCCTTTGCTTAATAAAACCAGCTTGGCTAGGGTGTATAATGGAAGGCATAACCTCCTTCATCCTATTAGCAATTATTTTGACTATGATCTTATAAAATACATTGCAAAGGGAAATAGGACGATAATCAGAAATGAAAGAGGCATGAGAACCCTTCGGAATCAAAGCAATAGCAGTGGCTTTAGCACATTTAGGTAAAATTCCAGTAATAAAGAAATACTTGATAGCTCTGCAAACAAAACCACCAATCACATTCCAAGAGGCTTTGTAGAACTCAAAGGTAAAACCGTCAGGGCCCGAGGCTTTAGAAGTTGAACCAGCAAAAACAACATCCCTAATCTCCAAATCAGAAATAGGCTCAACCAGCGGAGAGATGAGGAGGGGAGGGATAGTCAAACCAGCAGGGATAAGGTAGGAGGTGGCATTGATAGGTTTAGGAGTATTATAGAGTGATTGGAAATAATGTACAGCAATTTTAGCAATATCCTCATGCTTAGTAAAGATACCATCCTCAGTATGAAGCTCATTAAGCCGGCCATAAGCTTTCCTATAATTAATTCTAGCATAAAGAAAACCAAGGTCATCTTCCCCCTTGGATAACCAATTGACCTTAGCACGTTGAATGGTCCAAGAACTCCAAGCCTTTTGAAGGGAGGCAAGAGAGGAGTTAATGTTCTTAAGAGTAAAATTTAAATTAAGGTCAAGAGGGCTCTCCTGAATCTGAGCAAAGCATTGGCTTTGTAAAAGTTGAAGCTCATGAATTCTGTTAAAGAGAAAAGTAGAATCCGACCACTTCTTCCCCTTAATATGATCTTTAAGCTCATGAAGTTTGGAGAAGAGGGAGAAATAGGATTACCAACATTCCTTCCAGCAAAGACTGAGATTAGCCCATCCCAAAAGCCTTCCATATGCAGTAAATAGTTTTTAAACAAAAACAGGGCATAAGGTTTAGAAGCAATCCCTGGCAGAACCACCAAAGGAGAATGATCAGAAACTGAAGGGGGTTCTATTTTGTAAAAAGAAGTGGGGAAAAAATCCAGCCAAGTCGAGTTGACAAAGGCCCTATCCAGTGGGGATTTCAAAGATTGTGAGCTTTGTTGGACATCCACTTGTTGTGGATGATCTTACTGCTCGAAAAACTCGCTTAATGTATGCTAGAGTCTGTGTTCTGGTTTCCAGCAATTCCTCTTTCCCTGATGAAATTCCGATCTCTCTGGACGGGGATGATGTTAACCTAAAGGTTCTTTACGACTGGAAGCCTTCTCCTTGTACTGGTTGTGGCTCTATTGTCCATCCTTCTTCTCTATGTCACATTAACCCTCAGCCAAAGCCTATTGCTCCCCCGCCCCGTGGTAGGAGTTCTTCTCAGCCTCAACAATCTACCCCCCGACAACCTCCACCAAAACCTCCTCTTCCCTCCTCCACTCTCCAGTTTATACCGCCTTCTATTGTTACGGATCGTCCAACCTCCCTGCTACTAATCCTACTCCTCCTAAACTTTTGTCAGATAAGTCTCTTCCGATTGAAAAGCTTGATTCTTTACAACCCACTGCTTCTCAGCCTAACAATTCAGCTCAGGTTTTGGTTCCTATCCCTAACCTTAACTCTCCGACTGAGGATATCTCCTCTACTGACCATCAGCATATTGACACCATTGCCCATTCTCCCAATTCTAAATCTGATTGCCCTTCTTTTCATGAACAACAACCTACCTGCAGTATCTCTTTACCTGCTAACCCTCCAAATATTTCTCCAAACCGTTTTGCTGCTCTGCAGGCTGAAGAAGATCCTCCTGATGATGAAGCCTCTTCTTCTTCTACCCCTCCTAAAGATCCTAATATCCCTCCCGTCAAACCCAAAGGTTCAAAAGGTAACAAGGGTAAAGGAGCTCATAACACGCGCTCATCCAATTCTAAATCAAAATGACCTTATGCCCAATTGGCTGCTGGAACGTTAGGGGCTTTAACTCCCCTGATAGAGTTCTAGCTTGTAAAAAACTTGTCTCCTCTTATCATTTGGACATGTTGTGCATTTTGGAAGCAAAGGTTCCTTTGGATTCCATGTCTGATGATTAGTTTGTTAATAACCACAAGGTGTTTGTGAATGAAGCTAGTTGTAACAACTTTGATTGCTCGAGCCCTGGCAGAATTTGGTTAAAATGGAATCCCTCTTTGGTTTCCTTTACCCCTATTATAATCTCTCCTCAGCTCATCCATGGAACTTTATGTGTTGGTTCTCTTTCTCCTTTGTTATTTTCTGCTGTCTATGCCTCCAACCATCCTACGGAAAGAGTTTCTTTGTGGCATCAACTTCTTTAATTAGCCACTTCCATCACTGCTCCCTGGATTATTGTGGGAGATTTTAATTGCTGTCGATCTCAGGAGGAAAAAGCTGGGGACAGGGCTCTCCATCATAGCCGTTTTGAAGAGATGAATAGCTGGATTTTTAACTCTGGTGTTTTGGAGCTTTCCTCGACTGGCCTATACTACACATGGTTTAATCAAAGATCTGATGACCCTATCCATCTTTTTATCATTGAAGAACATACATCGAACCAATTTAACATATAAACTTGAAACAGTACTCTCTATGCAATATGCTTGGCTTTTATAATGATCCCTTTACTTCTCTTGGAATGAGGGTTAGATGCCTCAGCGTGTTTACAAGCTTCATTTTTCTCACTCACTTGCCCATTTTAAGTCGTCGCTCCGCCGCCGCACAAGATGTCATTGATCTTATCGCCGGCGAGGTCAATTCTTAGCCGCCCTGGCCCTGCGACCACCGCTGTACGTAGCTATCATCCTCGAAACGCGACGGTGAGAAAATCATTCTCGTAAGCTGTCGAGATCTGCTCCACATCTATCATCGCCGACAATCGGAACTTCTCATAAACTCCCTCTCCTATCTCCGTCGTCGCCACCCTCAACTCAATGCCGTATAAACCCATCATTTAATCAAAAATACACTATCCAAACAAATCTTTTTGATCTATCATATCTACATGAATCTATTGTAACTCTATTCATAGGCATCTCCTAACGTTTTGTACCACCATATATTTGGTATGGACAACTTTAGACTACTATAGAGATGGAGAGTACTTATGGGAACATTTTAAGTTTCGTTTGAAATAACTTTTTTTATTACTTTCTAATATAGAATTATCAGTTCAAAAAATTTCTGCTAAAAATTTACTTTTAAAAGTAATAAAAAAATAGTTCCAAACAAAACCATAATTTCAAATGCTTCTAAATAATTATCCCAAATATAAATAAGCTACATATAAGATTGCTTTCAACACATCCCCTAAACCATCACAATCTCAAACAAGAAAATTCATATGAAAATTCTTTTGAGCTACAGCTTTATTTATTTTTTATTCTTGCAAGCTAAGCTTTACTTGTTTTTTTATTAGGATGATTTACATGTATGCCATTGAATTCTATAAATATTTATATTTATTTACAAAATATCTTAATTTTTAAATAATATTAAAATATCACTGATATTAATTCATATAAAATATATTAGTTAGACATTACAAGCATCATATAAATAAAAAAAATTATAAATTTATTTTTAAAATTTCAAGTTCAAATGAGCTGTGTAACATATATTTTATTAACTTTTTTAGAATAATTATAGAAAAAAAATTTATCTAAAAATATTTTGACAAAAAATTAAAATATATTAAATAAATTAAAATATAATTAAATTTAATGCCGCACAAATTTTTAACAATTCCCTTTAATTTATTGTATTAAAATATCTAAACATGCTATAATTAGTTAATTACAATATCCTCCTCCGCTTTAAAAGATCCCTCTTTCTCTCTTCCTTGTCGCTACCCTTCAATTTCTCCCTTGCTCTCCCTTACCATGGAACTCTACAGAATTCACGGTTCGCCATGGCCAATCTTCTTCCCCATGCCCTTGCTCTTCCGCGCCCAATCCCATGCTAATAACAATGTTCGTTGGATCCAAACGCCCGATTCCTACCTCTTGTCTGCCGATCTTCCAGGTACCCTCTCTATCTCTCTCAAACACCAGCTCAAACCCTATAAGCACTAACCCTAACCCTCGTATCTGATTTGCAGGAGTGAGAATAGAGGAAGTCAGAGTGGAGCTGGAGGATTCGCGATACCTGGTGATTCGCACTGAGTTGAGTTCCGCGGAAGGCGGCGATGACAGAGATAGGAGAGGGAAGGAGTTTATGAAGAAGTTCCGATTGCCGGCGATGGTCAATGTGGAAGGGATCTCGGCGGCTTACGAGAATAGTTTGCTCACCGTTCTCATTCCGAGGACGATAGTTGCGGCGGTGGCCGCAGGGCGATGGCGCCTGAGAATTGACCTCGCCAGCGATGAGGTCGAAGAAGTCTTGCGCGGCGCTGGAGCGGCCCGCGCCGCTTGATGACGGTAAATGGCCAACGATGATGGATGGCTGGGATTTTTTAATATAAGTAATGGTAATTAGGAAGAAATTATTATTATTATTCTTTAAATATTTATATTTTAGGTTGCAATTTAAGTTCTTTTATGCTTTCATCTGATGAATTATTTAATGTTCGGTGTTTTTTTTTTTTTTGTATTTGCTTTTTGACATAATATCATATTATTAATGAGGGGCAAATTCATTTATTATTTATACAAATTATTATTAAAGATTTATGATATATTTTTTAAAAATATTAAAGTATATATTAAATATTTTTATATGTAATTAATAATTTCTTATTAGAAAATTTTTTTTTATATTGTTCAAGTGTATTAATATGAAAATTTATTTTTATTATATTGTACAAAGTGTGCAAGTAAATATAATGAGGTTTACTCTTTTGATTACTCAAATAAAGAGATCATTAAAATATAAATAGGTGCAACTAAAATAAACTAACTATTGTAATATAATCTATTAATATGATGATTTTATTTAATTACCATATGAATAACTATATTTTTTAAAATGTAGTTGAATAAAATATTTAAACTATTAGTAGAAACTTGAAATCAAAATTCCGGCTTATTAAGAAATTGGATTTCTATTTTGGGTTTCTTTTGAATTCGTTAAATTAGATTAAAAAACATTTTAAAAAATAAATAGAGAAACTGGAATTCTTTTTTATAGGTTTCTTCTAAAAATTTGAAACTGGATTTCCTTTTTCTGGTTTAAAAAAAAACCGTAAATCCTATTCCTACTTTTGTTCATTCTTAAATTTTCACCTTGTAGGCACATATTTATAATAAAATTTATTAAACTTCTCATTTCTTAAATTTGCGCATTTAAATTGGTTGTCTTTATATAGGATAAAGCTCAAGTCACAAGTAATAAATAAAGTTTAGTCATTTTAAATTTTATTTAAAATTTTAAAAAAATTAATTAAATAGATATTAAAATTTTTATTTAAATAAAATATAATATATATTGAACCGGCCAACCGGCCAATTCATCCGAATCAAAATTGGCTCAACGATTTTCTAGTTGAACCGTCTGTTCAAACCGATTCTCACTAGTTCAATGAGAATCCGATTTTCTAACTGTACCAGATTGGCAACTTGATTGGTTCACAATCGAACTGGTTGAACCGACCAGTCCAATCTAGTTTTAAAAACATTGTTAAATATAATGCATTTAATATATAACATCATTATATGCTTAATACTATTGTATAAATAATAATAGAAGAATTCCATTTGGATATGCATATTTCTCTTGAAATAAATTACATTCACAATAAAGAAATCTTTTAAATTATCTCCTCAAAATTAATTTTTGTATTCAAATATGTTCGTCGATGAGATTAGGCCTTACTCGCAAGGCTAGCTAGGCTATTGTATAACATGGAGAAAGAAATGGGCAAGCGAGACCAGAAGCTCTGAATTATTATTATTCTCTTTGAAAAATAAAAAATGATACAAAGTCTAAAAGATACTTCTTAAATTGTATTTATGATGTTAAAAGCTCTATAAGAGAGTTAACACCCAAGTACTAAATAATATAAGATTTGGCTATTATATATATGCTAATGAGATAATAATACTATATTGTCTATACAAATTAGTAATAGCCTCTAATGTGGCCTTGAAGTCCTTTTGGCAAGTGCCTTTGAACACCTTTGTGAGTGTTACTTGATGTCTCTTATGAGTGACCTCAAGTGGGCTTGGTGAGTATTTTTGGCACCCCGGGTCGAGTAACTAAGTGGGCTTAGTTGTCATCCCTGGATGTTTGTGAACGAACCTCTCTTATTACCTAGGTGAACAACTTCCTTTGCTATAATGAGTGTTTGAAAGGTGAATTTCCTTGGTATAGTGCTCGTTAGGCGAGTCCACCACTTAGTTGAGCATTCCTGGGGTGATTCACCCTTTAATTGAGTGTTCGCCTCTATCTTTGGTAAATATTTTAAATAAGAGTCCATCTTAGTATCCTTTGGACATGCATGTTGAGATGTACATTTAGTTCACTAATAATATTATATCTTTGGAGAGTGACCTAAAAAAAAAGAGAATTAAATAAAGTATTTACCATTTTTATTGACCATTAAATATGAGTAGTTATAGATTTTATTCCTGCATTGAGAAAGGTGCCTTATTTACATGCTTGATAATGATGCTTGATTTGATCCCTCCAAAGTCCAAGTTGTGTTGTTTGATACATAAGGGCAAGAGCTCTTTCTTTAATGCTTGCTCATTGTTCCTCATTGGTTTTGCTATCTTAACATAGCTTCTCCACTCGCTAGAACATGGTCGAGTCTATCCTTAAGGCAATATATGTAGATAATATGTAGTTTTGAAGATGAATAATTTGGAAGGATGTCCAACAAATAATAAAGGGGTGGAAGTTGAGTCAACAAATTTGGGTGAGTAAGAAGGCAATGAAGACTAGCTTGAGCATGGTAAGGCATGACCAGGGTTCTAATTTTGGACTTGTTGTCAGGTAGTGAGCCAACAGACTCAAAATATGTCACATAATTGGCCATATTTTCCCTCTTTGTGCAAATCCAAATAAGGCATTTTGAACATTAATGATTGCTTAGCCATGTGATCTCATTGAAGAATGCATTCATCAGCTTGGGCACTCTCACTCTCACCCACCTTTGCAAAGAAGTGGATTCTTCTTCATTGTTAGGGCAGTGTCTCTAGTGGGTGTTGAGCTCAATATCCTAGCACTTGATCGCCCCTTTTGGATCATAATATCCAAATATTATTTTGGCATCTGCACCATAGGAGCAGCTTTAGGGCCTTGCTCCAAGGCTCCCTAAATTGTTGTGTAATCCTCTCCTTGGTATCTAAAGAATGTTGGAATAATATATGTTAGTGGATGATATTAAACCCAACTTATAAGACTAGCTGGGCTAGCACATGACACAAAAAAGAGAAGAGAGAGAGTAAGATAATGGGATATAAAAATCTATTATTCTCTATAAATAATTAAAACTTGCATGAAGTCTAAAAGATGTCTTTTAACTTTAAATTTATAAGGTCAAGAGTTCTACATAAAAGGCTACACCCCAAAAATGATAAAGAATATATAAATTAATTATTGCAAATATATGGATGAGACTATGGTAGTTGCATGTGGATAATAAGATTTGATGTGTTCTTGAGTCTCCTTTTTCACACATGGCTAATGTTGCTATATATCCCTTATGAGTGCCTCTATATAGGTCCAGCCTCCATCTTTTAATGGATTTAAATGAACTGCTTATGTCACCTAGTAACATGTCTTCATTGGCTAGAGTGAGTGTTAGAGGATGTGAATGGATGCTTGAAAATTGTAAGCTTGGTAAGCCCTAATTTTCTCAAGGGGTGTTCAAGACCTCTAAGATTTTATACCTAGACCTTCCTAAGTTTATTTAGAATGTTCTTCAACCTTTTACAAACTCATTTGTAATAAAATGAAACTAAAACCAAAAATTCAAAAATACCTCTAGGTAGGCCTTTGGGTTTAATTATACAAGGTATGGTATAGTTAACCTTAGACTTGTGTTGACACGACCCAAGACTTCTAGGACATTCCATAATCATGCTAAATATGTAGTGAACCATAGGCCACGCGTTAGTTAAAATCCTAAAAATCTTAAAATGCCATAAACCTCATGACTTACCCTGCGTGGCCCATAACCATAGGGTAGTGGACCCTATAGGGACCCTTGACTTACTCTTGGACCAATTCCAAAAGTCAAGAATTCTTAGTCAACCCATTTGACCATTGGAAAAAGTTGGTTTGACCAAAATCATTCCTTAACTCTAAATTGCCTTAAATTAAAGCGAAGCATTAATATAAACCAAATAGCTTGGGTGTTGAGTCTAGGTGGTCTTGACCCATTCTAAGAAAGCTTTAATCATGTTTGACCCATGATCAAGTCTCCTTGATCATAGTCATGCTTTACCAAAACCCTTAAAAACTTAAAAGCCAGATTTAATATATAATTCAAGCCTAATGACCTTAGAAATGAGTTTAAATAGACTTAACCTATTTTAAAGAAATTTAATGGGTATAGAAAAGATAGAGTTTGCTAAGTCTTGGTATTTGGTTACTGTTTACTAATCACTTCTTTTTAAGATATTCAAGTTTTATTTTGTTTTTATATTTTTTCAGTTTTATTCTTTTGTAGTCAGCACAACTCAGCAGGCCACACTCATCGATTTTAATAATAATTTTTTTATTAAGTATTCAAATAAGTTTTGAAATTAGTTCATAATTACCATTGTACAATTAGCATAGTAGTGATTACAATTATTAAAACTTGAATAGCAATGCAGGAGAGTAAATAAACATGCACTCAAATATTCAAGCAAAAAATAACAAATTTCTCTAAGATCCTTATATCTCACATCATAATAGAATTTAGAGAATTCTAACTTTTATGACTCCCATGCTAGCATATCATGAAACATATCCTATGAGTCCCAATGCCCAGTAGGTGAGCACCAAAATATAACGTGCATATAACACTAAAACAGAATGTACATATAACATTAGAACATACCTTTAAAACCGTAACAAAACATCTCTCACACATACCATATCTCATAAGAATTACACATTTAAAACAAATAAGCATTTAATTCATTGCATTGTAGTACAAAATATATATAAAAACTCATTTTAGAATGTAACAAAATGCTTTACGTTAGGCATCAGAACAGACTACCGAGTATAAAATTATAATTTTAGAACCAAATTATCAGAGATTATTTCAAGCATTATTTTGTATCTTTAATTATACTGCAATATTATTTTTGAGGCCAAAATTATTTTTTAGACAATTAAAATGACGTATTTTCAAAATCCCGAGCGTAAAATTTCTAAAAAATACTTAAATGATTAGAATTATTGTTTCTATAACTTACATAAAGTTACAAATTGAAAATTTTGCATGTGTAAAGTTATACTCATTTTTAGACTATGAAAATATAAATTAAATTAAAAAATCTAGAAATTTCCTTATTTTAAAAAATTAAGATAGATAAAATACATCTATCTCGAGCCAAACAACTTTCAGAATTGAGATGAGAACAAAAAAAGGTCAAAATATCCCAAAACTAACTTTTCTCTCTAAGAATCCTCTCTCTCTCTAGCCAACTTCCTCTTTAATCAGATGAGATCAAAACAAGTAGAACAATGTATCATGTGAATCCGTAGGTGTTACAAACTAAACCCACTTGGATTAGTCCAAGTTGTCAATCCCATTGACTCGATCCAATCGAAACCGAAATCAATTTCAAATGACAATTTTTTTTCTTCATGTTCAAAACTCTTACATTTTTTGTGTAGTTTTCCTTTAAGCTAACAAGCCTTCCCTAAGCTTACTTTTTCTTTTCCAAATGCCATAGGGAGTGTACTTGCCATTATTTTCAATTTGCTTTCCATCATCATCTTTGTTTCTAACATTGTCATTTACCACATTGGAAGGCATTTTTTGTGTCATTTACAATAAGTGCTTGAGCTTGAGAATCCTTTTGTGAATTCTTCTTGAGTTCCTTTTTTGTTTCATAGATAGAGTAAAAATTTCATTAAGAGTATCTTATCTCCTATTGACAATATCCCATAAATCTAGAGCACAAAAATAGGTCCTTATTTTATTAGGGCAGAAATCAAAATTTTCTCCTAAAAAACATAGGAATTGAAATGGATATGTGGAATGCATGGACTATTATTAGATCAAACTAAGGTCTAATATCAGTGTATGGAGAAATTGAAATAAATATGACAAATACTGAATACTCTTAGGGCCATTTAGGATCATTTTTTCCTTTTTTTTTTCATGATTTTATTTTGTTATATTTATATTATAATTTCAAATGTAAATATGTCTTAAATGTGTGTTTTTTTTTCTAAGTTTCAAACAACAAGATGGTGGGGCGATGGTGGAGGTGGGAAGCGATGGAATTATGTGTCAGTGATGGTGGTAGCAATGGTGATAATAATGGTGGAAGTTGTCATGAAGAGTGGAGCAATGACTGGTGATGGTAGCAAGCAACAACGGTGATTGCTAATGGGTAGCAGTAGCTGCGATGGCAACTGGTTGCAACAACAACCTATTGGTCGAGGTTTTTCATTCTTAAAATATAAAACGTTCTAAGAAATTTTTTGTACATGTTTGTGTTGAACTAAAATGAGTGTAAAAATATTCTAAATGCACGAGTTTTGAAAATATTGGTGTTGGCTTTGAATTAAAAGAAATGTAGAGCAAAAATTTGAAGTATTTGTAATTCATTATCTAGTTCATTTTTTGTGTATTTTGAAATCATTCGGTTTGATCGAAATGTAGAGCAAAAATTTGAAGTATTTGTAATTCATTATCTAGTGACTAAACTGTTTGTCATTTTCGCTCTGGCCATTGTTAGACTCAATCAGTTGCCTGTCACAACTGCTTGCTGATCACCGTCTGATGTCGCCTTTAGTCACTAACCTCCTGACGCTATTTCCACCTACCGCCATCAGCCTCTCCCGTTCCCTTAGGTTGTCAACCGTAACCACCGCAGCTAGCCGTTTTTAATTACTACAATCATTGAGGTTTACAGTGCATTCATTTTACTTCAAGTTATAAAATATTTTAAATACATTGTTTATATGACATTTCTTTTACTCTAAATTCCTTCTTAAACAATCCAAACATCTCTTTAAATATTTTTGAAAATAATTTGATTTCAGCCTAAAATAAAATAAAATAATTAAAAAGCACAGACTAAAAAAAATTTTCAATAACAAAAATAAATAGATATTGATTTCAAGTAAAACATATAATTAATATCCAATATTTAAAGGTGATGACAAACATATATTATGCCGTTTTAAGAAAACAGAAGTAATTATCAAGCAGTATTGCCACAATACGTTTTCTTAAAAAAAAAAAAAAAGAAATAATAGAATTTTCGTCATTTGCGATAAAAAACAAAAAGTCCAATTATTTCCATCTAACGGCTTACAATCTCTAAAACACATCAGACTCATCCAACGGCTGAGTCGTGCGGTACGCGCAATACTGCACACTCGTTACGAAGCGGGATTTCCAAAAACACAAAACTCTTTGCTCTCGCGCTCTTCCTCTATCTCTCTCTAGGGTTTTCGTTTCAAATTCTTTCATTCTCTGAACTCGGATCTGCCAAGCATTCTTCTTTTTCCGGCCGTTGGCCGTAATCCGAGTTCTGTTCTAGGGTTTCGTGATGGTCGCTTGTCCCTAGTCCGGGCAATGGCTCTTTTGCCTCTTGCCGCAGAAGATGAGCGATAGCGAGGAGCCTACTGATGCCGGCGTCGGCTCTTCCGGGCGGTTTGAATTCCTACAAGCGAGACGTGATCTCCAGTCCAATTGGGAGGTCGACCTAGCCAAGAACTTGGAGGATTACCTCCTCAAGATTTGTTCCGGCGAGGCCACTTCAGAGCCGTCGGTTAATTTTGCAGAAGGTTCGGATTTTTAGCCTGAGATTTTTTTCTTTTTATAAGTTAAAGTTGGTTAATTCCTGTATTGTTGTATTGGTAAGTGGAAAATTTTTCTAATTTTTGACTGGGTGGAAATGTGGGTTTAGCTGCATTGCTTCTCCAAGGTTCGGTTCAGGTGTACAGCCGGAAGGTGGAATATCTGTATTCTCTGGTACTGCACGTTTTGGAGTTCCTTTCACAGAAGAGGTACGAAATTTGACTGATTTTGCTTAACTTTCATTTTGAAGTTTGAGGAAATTCCTTTGGTTGGTAAAAAGTCAACCTTTTTAGGGCTCAGATGAAGACCATATATCCGTACGAAAACGGTATTAAAATTGCAACAATGAATTAGGGATCTAGTTTGCTGCATTTCAAAAGTCCTGTAACAGTGTAGTATTTACAACTGAATGCGCATATTCAGGGTTTTTTGCAAGCATCCTTGCACTAAAATTGAAGCATTAAATATAGTGAAATTAAAAAAATATATAAAGAAGATTGCTGCTTCTGGTTTTCACCATATATCTCTCTAACAGATTTTCTACCTTGGTGCGATAATAGAGATCAGAATGTTTTAAAGGTTCATGCTAATATTTATATCGAAATGGGACATGGTTGTTTGATTATTTGAGTAAATTGATGTGGTTTTTCAGAACAGACATTAACTGTAGAAATGCCTCTTATGCTGGGTTGGCTAGGATAACTAGTTCAAGGAAGTTTGGCTTGAACTTTTCTAGATCCCTTTCTTGGCTTGAACTGTGCTAGACCCCTTTCTAGGTCTACTTGGGCAGTTGCACTATCCTTGTTCTTTCTATGTTGAACTTAATACCGTCTTTTAGCTTGCTTGGCTTTTTTGGTAAGGAGAGATATAGAAGGATAAGCTAGATTGTTGAATGATTATATTAGAAAGACACTGCGAGTAGCATTTATCGACTATAATGTCTGGAAATTGACTCATATGGTTTGAACATTCACAATGAAGGGAAGAAAATGCACCCATAAAATGGGTTGGTAAACTTAGCATCAAAGGATTAGGCATGAAAATGCTCAGAGCTAATGTAATATGGCAAGAAGCTACATGAAAAAAATGGATAGAATATGTTTGACAATTCACGTGGCATTCAACATGAGTGAATAAAGAATGATGATTAAAAAATCCTGCCACAAATAGGTGTGATGAGGCTGCTAATGATGTTGATGCTGCTATTCATGGTGATATTGATATATAGGTTTTAGTGAATATATCATATACTCAATAGCTAGGCAAATTCCTCTCTACTGCATGAGTACTTGCATATGTAGAAGTCTCATTCACTTTGTATGCCCTAACTTAACATAGCTTGATATTTTGACCCTTGGTCATATTGCTATAGTTATTGGTAGAAATAGATATGTCTGGAAAATTTTGGATCGGTGTTAGCTAGTTGTGATATGTAATTACCTTCGATTTTAGAGGTATGCTTATTTTTATCAATGCCATTTTATTTCTATCCTATTTGGCTGAGTGTTGGACAAAATATATTTAAAACATGCTGTTTTCATTCCCACTAATTTTGCTTTCCATCAGCTCTCTGTAATTGCAATGATTTTGGCTGTGGGTTATGCACATGTAATGTCATCGGCTCATCACATGACCACTGTAAGAAAACTTCCATACATGAAATTGTAGGATTTTAAATGAGAAATTGAGTCTTAACAAGATACAATGGAGAAAAATGATTCATGTAGTCAACCACATATAGTGGAATAAAGGCTTGATATTATTTGTATATTCCTAGCCTTTTATTGAAGGCTTTTGATTGTTTGCTTTCTATTCATATAATGCTTACTAGTCTAGTTTCTTGTTTGTTTGGATCGATGGTTCCAATCTACATTGCTTCTTGCTCAATGTCAATAACTAACGTTGAGCAATCTTTCTTAGCAAATATGAGAAACTTTTTGCCTTTGACTATCATATGAGCCATAGGCTATCTGACATTAATTAGAGCTATTCGTATAGTTATTGGTATCCAAATTTATAGCTTAAGTTATTATGTTTTGGACCTAAAGATTGGTTCAATTAGGTGTGGAAGATAACTAGATTGATTTCACCTTTTTGGCTAAAATCAAAGAAACAGTGTGATATTGGTTCCTTTGATGCTTGTTTAACAACTTCTAATTCAATGATTGGATAATAAATAAGTGTTGATGTAAGTCATTGTTTCATGGCTCAACTCTTGAAATGTTCATGAGCTACTTAGTTCAACTTTTCCTAAGAAGGTAGGAATCCCCATTCAACCAAATGAAAAATCCTATACTTCACCTCCTATTCAATAATGTTATTAGAGACTTTATTCTTTGACTTATTTTCTTTTCTATTTAGGGTTTGGTTTCTTATAATGTCTTTACAAGTGAGGATCTTGAACGTGTGTGATATATGCTCTATATGCTATACTCCATCTTTCTTCTAATGAGGTTTTTTTTCTCTTGATTTTGAGGATGAGCCTGTTTGTGAAGCAGGGTTTATGGTCTGACCCACTAACGACTAGTTTGTCTAAGACGATATATGATTTTTATGACTTGAAAGAAAATATAAACTACTTTCTTTGAGTGATTTATTAAATATGCCAAATTAGATATCTCGAGCATCTTTAGAAATTCAAGGAATTACATATATCGAACATTGAGCATCTTGAAATAGCTTTGGTTTTAATGCAATAATCGGAAATGGAGGTTGATTGGTATCAAATGAATATGTACTTTGAGATAGAACAATAAAGACCAATTTGATTAGTGATATTTGTGAGAGTATGGAAATAATATAGAGTTTCAACAACTGAAATTCTTTTTTCAATCAACAAAGAGAAATTAATCAAGCAACAAGTTTTCCAATAAACCTTACATAGAGCTCTTTGAATTATTGTTTGATGGATGAATTTTTTTATACCGTCATTGTTAGCATTGGTATTATTGAGTCCATGGAAGAAACAACATATTATAATTTTTTAAATCTTGTTTAGAGTTGATGTATTATTTTTCTGTATACTTCCAAAAAAAAAGTAATGAGAATCTTTTGAGATGGTAAAATTAGTTTATTGCTTTGCATCAAGAAAAAATTGATCTTTTTAACAGTTCTTGTTGACATCTTTCTAAACACTGTTCATACACATGGAAATGAGTACTCAAAAAGGATTGTACTAAGCTTGAATATTTCCAATGGCTTAGTAAGGATGCATCATGTGACTTTATGACAACATTATATATTAAGATTATAGCCTAAGCTCAAATATTCCCATTGACTTAGCTTATGAGTTGTGAGTCATAAGGCTCTACTCAATAGGACATGAAGACCTGTGTTAGCCTAGGTTGGCCTTAAAATTCTCCCTTTTGACAAGCTTTCACCTGCATATATAAGGTTCATGTGGATGCCACAACGCCATGATTGTTGACAAAGATTCTTTAATCAATTTGGGTCTACTACATCTGTTGACTAAGCCAAAGTCCATGACAAAATGTGGCGATGTAATCATGGGATTTCAATCAAGTTTATCCATGATATATTCTTTCTTCTAAATTAAATTGTTACAAATAAAAGCAAAACATCATTGAGATTATTAACTTTAATTGTAAAGTCTCTCGTAACCGTGCATGTTAATCATAGAGGCTTGCAACTATAAGAAAATTGAATCATATCATGAAGTCCTCATTAAAGGATGAAACTTTTTTTGATAGTGTCTTATCTAATATCTAATATATATCTTTTGAAATATCAAATTGGAACCAGTCAATGTATGGCAGTGAAGATGAGAATTTTCGCAAAGTGCACGACAATGACTATGAGCTGTGTTATTCTTCCTCATGTTAGGTTGCTATTGTGTAACTTTGTAAAGTTGGGATAAAATCTCTGATGGATTGGCCGATTTGATTGGGAGGGAATTATGAAGTTTCTTATTTAAAAGGAAACTATTTAGGAAGGTTCTTAATCAAAGGGAAATTATTTAGAAAACTTTTTAATTACAATTGAGAGGGGATTATAAGGGACAAGAGATCTAATTTGAATCAAAATATAAGAGGGGATTATATTGGGAAAGGGAAGATGAATCAAGAGGGAATTGTTAATGAAAGTTTTAATTACAATTGAGAGTGATTATTTAGGGCAAGAGATCTAATTTGAATTCAAATATGAGAGAAAATTATTTAGGAAAAGAATTCTGATTTTAGAGGGAACTAGGGGAGCCCATTTGAGACTAACAATAGGGTGATTTCATATTATGTTTTGGGAGTTTGCTGAATTTAGTTTATTCTTAGGTTATTCGGGCTCTAGTCGAAGGCTAGGGATTTGGGAGAGCCCGATCTTTCTCTCCAATTGAAGATCCAACTGTATCTTGCATTTATCTTTATAGTTCTTTCAATAAAAATTATTTTGAGGCGTTCTTTTCCCAAGTTTTTGTGTTTCATTTGCTGATTTTTATGAAAAGTGCATCAATTTCCTATCAAATTGGTATCATAGTTTAGATCCAAGTACCTATGGCGGGAAGAAAGGTAGAAGTGTTGAAAAGTGATATCGGACAATTGAAATATGATTTTGTAGAAAAGATTTCAGGTTTTTAAAAGCAAATTTCAGTTATCCATGATAAGTTAGATGAGAAATTTGCTATCATGGAGGAGATGATAAATAATTTGCTTGAGGGCCAAACTAAATCGACAACATCAGAGATGAGAACATTGCAGATCGGACAAGAAAATGGGAGAAACCCTAAGATAGGGATAATGAGGGAGAATTAGGTGGTGGAATTTTGGGGGAAGAAGAGTAGATGCCATATTTGGAACCATTTGCAAGGAGGGGAAAGGGTAGAGGAGTAAGATTTTTGGTGGAGCTGCAAAGTTTGGAAGGAAAATAAGATGTGGAGAAGATAGAAGCACCATACGTTGTTCAACCACTCCAGCAAGAATATCGAGAGGTGTTCCAGCCAGTTCAAGGGTTGCTTCCTTTGCGGGAACACGTGCATGTTATCATTTGGAAGGATGGAGTCTCACATATCATTCTTTACCCGTACCATTCTTCCCAACTCCAAAAGGATGAGATGGAGAGTTTGACCAAAGAAATACTGGAGGTAGGAGGTAGGGATCATTCGACCTAGTGACAGTCTATTTTTCAATATAGCGCTATTAGTCCAGTGCTTCAACAACAATTTCTTTTGTTCCACCTTGAGGACAAGGTGACTCTTTGGGAGGGCAATATTGATGAACCGGCCGATTTGATTAGGAGGGAATTAGGAAGTTTTCTAATCAATAGAGAACTATTTAGGAAGGTTTTTAATCAAAGGGGAATTGTTTAGGAAATTTTTTTATTACAATTGAGATTTGATTATTTAGGGCAAAAAATCTAATTTGAATTAAAAAATTAAGAGAGAATTATTTAGGAAAAGAGAGGTGGAATCAAGGGGAATTGTTAATGAAAGTTTTAATTACAATTGAGAGAGAATTATTTAGGGCATGATATCTAATTTGAATTCAAATATGAGAGGGAATTATTTAGGAAAGGGAGCTGATTTGAGAGGGAATTAGGAGAGCCTATTTAAGGCTAACAATAGGGTGATTTTAGATTATGTTTTGGGAGTTTGTTGAATTTAGTTTATTCTTAAGTTATTTGGACTCTAGCAGGTAGTTAGGGATTTGCGAGAGCCGAATCTTCCTCTACAATTGAAGATCCAATTGTATATTACATTTATCTTTATAATTCTTTCAATAAAATTTGTTTTTGGGGCATTCTTTTTACCAAAATTTTGTGTTTCATTTGTTGATTTTTTTGAAAAGTGCATCCACTTCCTATCAATCTCATAAGAAATATTGTAAATATATTTTATCAATAGATCTTGTTGATATTCAGATTAGGCTAGGCCATGGAAGTAGGTAATTGTTATTGATCTTTTGTAGTCACAACAGCTAATGGAACACCCAATTTTCTTCCGTTTATCATGATCAATCTCTGCAATCATATAATGCCGAAATTTGCTATATCATTATCATTAGCGAATGTATCAGGCAATGGCCATGAAAGGCTCAACCTTAGTTGTTTTGTAGCAGAAAAGATCAACAAGAAAAAGATTGCGCCAAACAATATGATAATGCTCCTTCTGCATCTATTCATGAAGAAGATGATGTATTTTTGGGTTTAGATGATGTTCCGGGTAAATGACTGCCTTCCACTTGATTCTTTCTGTTGAAAGTTATCCACAAATATACCATCTGACCTACCTTTGTGCCTTGGCAGTGGAAGCAAAGAATTGTCGAGATGATGACAAGATTGAGCTTTCTAACTATTTCTTTAAGGCCCCTACAAATTTACTTGTGCTTGAAGGGGATTGTTTAGACACACGTGGTGAAGCTTATGAACTAGATTCCTATCTGGTATTGTTTATTCCTGCTAGTTATTGTTAATATATTTGTAGACTATTATCGGTTAACAATCTCAGTAATCTTTTTCATTGTTCCAGTTAGCGTCTAGTGATTTCTATGGAGATTTTCTTCTTTTGGACCCTTGTGATGCGGGAGGCATTGATAGTTTCTTACAGAAAAATGCTTTTAATAAAGCGAAGCCTTCAACTTACAAGGGCATCTCTGGCCAACCCAAGACAAATGAAAATGTTTCCCAGACTCCAATTGGAAGATCTGGGGGATCTATTAATGCAAGTCTTAGGAAGAACCAAAAGTTCAGTGTAATTGAAACACCAGTGGTTGACCATGCCTTTGAAAAGGATAGTGTGAATGAATTTTCTGAACCACATGCTGATCAAAATCACCCTGAAGAAACATATTATTCTGAGGAAACACATTTTGGAGATGCAGATACTCATTATGATCCTGACGAGGAAGAAGATCCGTGGAAGCCTTTAAATCCTCATGAACCTGGGAACTTGAAAGTAAAGGCATTTAAAAAAGGTTCTAAATGACTTATTTTGTATATTTCAATTCCAAACCTTTATAAACTAAGATGTATTTGTTAATATTGTGCTTACTCCATGAACAGGTAGAAATTTAAGACAGAAGGTAAATCCTATTTCAAAAAAGAAAAATCAATGCCCTCAATTTCCCCTCGCAAAGATGAATGGTATTATCAGTTCAGAGCTTGCTGAATCCATTGAAGTGAAAGTCCGCCTAAGTGAATCACAGAATGCTTCTCAGTCTCCTGCTCTATATGAAAAGGTACATCTTGCAAGAACTGTTTTTTGTGCCATTTTACTAGTTTATAGCTTTGCAGATTTATATGCTCATTTGTATAACCAGTTGTTTGTTGCAGCTAAGAGGTTCTCTTTCCTTAGGAGGTCATGTGTCTTATGATTTCTTTGCTGGTCTTGGAGCTGAAGACCAGGATACTGGACTTGAGAATGACCTTCCTGATTTTGATCAAGATGACTATGATATGGCCATGGAACCACCAAGTTATGGTGAGAAGGTTAGAGCTCTGCACTCTTTGATATCATCAAATATTTGGGTTAGCAGTCTGATGTTTACATGCACTAAAAACAGGAAAGTGACTGTGCAACAAAACATGGAGCCGGATTTTCTTCCCTGGATGATCTTGATTGCAGTCAAAATCTTGAAGATCTTTGCAGATCACATCTGGTAAAAGCAACCATTTGAGATTCCTTAGGAAAACGTTACATACACACACACACACATTTGAGTTCGCAAGCAAACCTAACAATAAATTGGTACAAACAGTGAGAAAATACACAATACACCAATGAAATTAACTCCAAACAGTAGTTTTTATTATATAGAACAAAACAAGCAAACATAAAGCAAAAGATACAATTGATCCTCAATTTGAGACGAGGATCGTTCTCTCCCAAGTCTCTAGACAAATTAGTCTAGAGCCCAAGACCCCAAAAGACTCCAAGAGAGAACAATAATCAAACATGCCCTAACCCTTACCTCTCATACATATTTATAGCATAAATTTTCTAATTACAAATTCCCTCCTAGCCTTAGCCGCCCAATCTCCTTGCCCAAAATAGATTAATTCAAATAGTGGACTCGCCCAATCTCCTTGCCAAAAATAGATTAATTTAAATAGTGGACCCCACTATCTTTGGGCGGCACTAAAAGTTCGCTGCACATAACCAAGTGCCAATTTTTCCTACAGGATGGTCTTCTTGCTATGATAGCTGAAACTGAGAAGCAGACTGAGCTAGCAGCACGTGTTTCAACATGGAAGCAGAAAATAGAGAAAACTCTGAAAGACCAAGTTAGTTGGGTTACTTTAGCACCCTTTGGATCATCTCCAGGTTCTCCTAGTAACAGTTTTTTTTATTGGTGTCTTTTCTATGCAGGACAAGCACCCGGCTTTTGATATTCACCAATATGGTGAGAGAATTCAGGATAAATTGTCCCTTGAAGCTGATGATAGTGGAAGCGTGACCTTCACTGATGTTGTTGTAGGCCAGCCCAAGCATGAGGTTGCTAGGACATTTTCTGCTCTCCTCCAACTGGTACTTCTCTTCTCGTCGCTTCCTTTGTATATATAAGCATCATTAAGTTATTATCAAGCCAACCTCAATTGAACAAGGCCTTGTTCATATTTGGCTCGTTAAAATGTATGCGCTTATAAAAAACTAATAAAATTTGAGCTAATTCTCGGGGCAAGTCGAACAAAAAACTAGGGGTGTTAATTTCGGGTCACGGGTCGGATTTGGGTTGAACCCGAAATTGACCCGACACTATCCGGGTCAACCCGAACCCGACATGTTTTTGCAAATGGGTTGATTTTTCGGACCTGAACCCAACCCGCTTCAGGTCCGGGTCAATCCGACCCGACCTGAACGACCCGTTGGACCAAAAAACTGCCAGTTTTTTGGTCCAAAAACGGGTCGATCTTCACTTTTAGGGTCAAAACGAGTCAATCTCGTGTTGTCGGGTCAAAAATGGGTTTTTGGGTCAAACTGGTCAATTTTGGGTCAACAGGTCAACCCGAGCCCGACCCGATTTTTGAAACGCATCGAATTGTTGAACATGAACATGACCCGTTTTAGGTTCGGGTCAATCTAACCCGAAATTTTCGGGTCGGGTCCAATATTAACACCCATACAAAAACTAGTGTTTTTGATGGCAATTTTTTTTGTGCGGACGCCGAACGCTGTCCAGAGACCAACCAAAATGCGTAACGTCATCGTCGCTCGGTACCGCGGATCGGTATCGCTCTCGGCACCATGCTCGGTACTGTTGATGTGATGCATTCTGATTGGTCTCCGTATTGTGAACTGCGTTCTGCGTCCGCACAGAATAATTTCTCATTTTTTACAGCCTAATTGCTTGGAATACCAAAATCAACTGCATTTGATCTGTTTGGCATGATCTTTTCCCATTTCAGGTAAATAATGGAAATGTTGATTTACAAAGACCTCAACCAAGCGATGATTTGGTTTGCTACACAGCAAAAAAACCCTTCCACATCAAACTTCTTCGCAGCGAAAGGCGAAAAGTGCAAATTAATGTACCTTCAACCAAGAAGAGACTGCCATCTCCTTTACACAAAGGTAACGAGACCTCCTCTCCATTGAAGCCATCAAAAGCAAATGACAAGCTATCTGTAAAGCTCAAGAAGGGTGGCTTAATTCGTCATACTCCTGAAGGAAAACGGAGGCGAAGAGCTGGTCTTGCTAAACTTCAGCATTCAGCTACTGATGTGTGAAAATGGCCCTCTGAACTTCAAATATGGTGAAAAATAGTTGCAGAATGCTCGCTCATCAATGTATTGTAGCTCAAATAATCCATCCAAGTCTCAGTTAACATTGAGGCAGCAGGGAAATCTGCATTACATTATGATGCCATAGAGTAGGAACTTAAAATGTAAAGTTTGGGATTTTTTTTCACAAGCCTGTATGTAATATAATCGAACAGTAGATTCTTAATTGTCAATCTCTCATTGTATTAGCTGCCTAAGTGTTCTTGATTAGTTTCTCCGGGCGTTTATGACAAAGATGATTATTTTTGGATTCACTCTTTTTTTTTTTTTTTATATTTAAGTCGATTAAAATAAATTTATACACATAATATATACACAAGCTGTCAATTCAGAATCTCTTAGTTGATAGTTATAGTTCTCAACTAAGAAATCAAGATGAGCAGTCAATCTAATACATTCTTCTTTTTGTTTGATATTTGTGTTGCTTGATAGTTGATCTTTATTTTTTATTATTGTTTTGTTGAGCGTAAAAATACTATTTATTCTAAATCAACTTTCAAATACTCTATAGGAATTAGGGATGTTCCTTTGAATGCAGATAGGCTAATTTTGAGTGCACTAGAGAAGGTAACTCATTCAAATATCAAGATTAATAATAATAATAATAGGTATTTATTTTATTATGTGCGGTTGCTTATATGTAGGGGTGTTAAAAATGGGTTCTGGGTTGAGCTTGATATTGACATGTTGTTCGACATGACTCAAATCAGACTTGACTTGCCAAAAATGCCTAAAATCGGGATCAACTTGACCCGGCACGGAGGACCAGTGGTCGTTCAAGATTCGCATGTCGTGTAGTGCTGCATGTGGAGGCGGAATGCGCGGGTTGGACTCGCGGGCAGAGGTTGGAGGTCGGACATGCATGTCACGCAGGCCAGACACACAAGCTGAGATTGGCAAGACTAGGGGGGTAAATGAGTCGGGTCGAGTAGTGGCCTTATTAAGCTCGATTAATTGGTCAAAAAGTTAGTTGAAACTAGAGCATGAGCTTGAATTGCCCCACTGTAAACGAGCTCGAGCTAACTTAAGAGCCTCAGTAGTCCACGACATCCGCCTTTTGTGATTGTATCACCAGTGTATCGTGACTGATCGAGCTCCCACGCGCGCCCGCCTCGTTACACGTGTGCTTGTCGCTTCGTTTCGCCTGCATAGTTCCGCTAACAGCGAATCACCTACATCGTTTTGCAAACATCGAACTGTCCGCCTCATTCTACCTTTTTAATTTTTTTAATATTTAAATATTAATAATTATTCGAGCCGCTAGCGAGCTCGTGAGCCGAGCCTCATTAAGCTCGAACTCGAGCTCGACTCGTGAGCTCGATAAACTCGGCTTGCGAGCCCTAAACTAGTCACGCTAGAACGGACTCGACTCATTCACACTCCTAGTTGGGACGCCCGGGCAGGAATCACGGGCGAGACGCTTGACGCGTGGCCGCAAAGGTTGGACTCGTGGTGGGCAGGATGCCACATGGGCGCGCAGTGCAACTGACTTGCATGGTGTCACAATTAGGGTTTGCGGGTGTAGCACGGGGACAGTGTGGCCCATGCAGTTGCTGGCCTATGCGGGGCAAGTAGGTGAGTGACGAAGTCGGAGGGCTGGTCAAATTCAAGTTAACTTTGGGAG
The DNA here is from genome assembly GCF_001605985.2 of Dendrobium catenatum. Lineage (NCBI taxonomy): Eukaryota > Viridiplantae > Streptophyta > Magnoliopsida > Asparagales > Orchidaceae > Dendrobium > Dendrobium catenatum. Next base: position 1,489,102 of record NW_021319982.1, on the reverse strand, counting down.
CGGGTTGACCAAGACCGACCTGATTTTTCAAACGGGTTGAATCCTAATCTCGAACCCGGACTGTGACCTCGAATTTTTGCCCAGACTTGGCCTGGACAGTTGACTTGGTCAAATTGACCAATCCAGACCCAAGGACTCCTCCAATGGGTTCAGTGAGTCGAGTCGAGTCCGTGAGCCGGACTTGGACCTGACGTCAACCCAGATTGACAAGTCCAAACCGGGGTTTGACCATGGGATTCCCTTTAAGCTAAAAATCAATTCAATCACAATTCATGGCATCCAAGCTCAAGCCCACGTCTCCCCTTGCCTATCTGACTGGTTGACCAGATGTCAATGGTTGATTTGGTCAACCCAAAGTCTTGAATAGGTCATAATGACCTATTTAAAGGGATTAAGGCCTATTATTCCATAATTCAATTCCTTGGATTTCAAATCAAACCCACGCCAAAATCATTAATCCTCTTCCTTTT
>NW_021319982.1:1467814-1487339 GCF_001605985.2 Dendrobium catenatum | reverse complement strand
TTATTATTATTATTATTATTATTATTATTATTATTATTATTATTATTATTATTATTATTATTATTATTATTATTATTATTATTATTATTATTATTATTATTATTCATAACAAATCTAATGTAAATAATAGAAAAATTGGGTCATAATAACCAAAATTTAGCTAGGATAATTTCAAAAATATTTAATGTGCTTTAAGATTGATGTAATACATGAATAATCGATCATATCATATTTTTTATTGTATTTATTTTAAACTAAATTTATGAAATTTAAATTTAATCAAGACTAATTTTGATGAGAATTTATTATGTTATAAGTAGATATGAAAATTTATTATGTTATAAAAATAAAAATATAGAGATTTACATACATATAATTCAAAATTATACTATTTAGATATTTAACATCTAAAACTTACTGCTTAGGCTTCATTTGGGATGGATTTCTTACAGCTTCTTAAAACGGTTTTTTAGTACAAAAATTAAAAATTTTTGTACTAAAAAGCCGTTTTAAGAAATAGAAAAAAATCATCCCAAACGAAGCCTCAGGGTATGTTTAGTGTGGTTGTAGCTTTCGATAAATGTAGTTGTCTAGTTGTTGTGGGTAAATATTTTTTTTTCGAAAGCTATTGTGCATACTATTTATATTTTTATTTTAAAAAAATCCAAGCATTAGCTTTCTTATATCGACTATGCCATAGCAAATCTGGTTGCAAATAGCTTCTCATCATAAATTTTTTTTAAAGATATTAAGTAAACACTAGCAAACATCAATATAATAGTGATTTGTACTGTAGAGCAGTGAAAAAGTTATCCCAAAATAAGCCTTTGATCTACCACTCTATTAATCTTGTCATAAGCAAAAAAAATGACGAGAACGTAGCAGTGGGGATCTTGCTAGGGAAGGGCATCAACAAGATCAGTGGCATGTAAAGTCCTTCGATGATGAAGAAGAGGAGAAGAAGTCACGATGAGATATAAGATATCTTCGGGGGAACTAGGAATGCCATCAACTTGATTGAAAAAGAAATGCAATATATTTTAAATATTTAAAAGTTGTTTGAATAAGGGTAAACTAAATTCAAGTTATTATTATTTTTGTTTGTTTTGAAATAAAATGAATGTAATGTAAAGTTCAAAAATAGTGATGGTTAGTGGCTGACAATGACGGTGTAGGATGACAATGGAGCTGCGGGGCAGACACTGACGACGACGATGTGTGGTGGCTGTGGTGATCGATGGTGGGTGGTGGTTGTCGGTGGTGGGCGACGGCAGCCGATGGCAATGAAAATGAGTTCGTAGTGTATTTGAAAATTGTCAAAATCAGAGGTATTCAAAATATACCAAATTTAAACTATATAGTTTATTCCAAATTTACCTAAATCTTATAATGCATCATTTTTAATTCAAACAAAACACTAATACTCTCAAAATCTCTACAATTGGAATCATTTACACTCATTTTACTTAAAACTAAACATCCCTATAGTGCAAAAGAAATGTACTATATTTGAAATATTTTATTGTTCTTTAGTTGGGTGTAAAATAAAAGCATAGATTTAATTTTTTTTTGTTTGGTTTAATGTAATATGATTTTATTATTAGGCCCAACAACGATGATTAACGGTGGGCTGCGGTCGGTGTTGGTGCAACTTATTGTTGGAGTGTTCGTTGGAGGTGGCTAGCAATGGCGAGTAGATGCGGTGGCAAGAGATTGCGACAACGGTCGATGATGATTGCGACTTGACTAGTGGCATCTAATTGTGGCAATAGATGACAATGTCAATGACTTGTAGTGTATTTAAAAATTTGTTAAATTTGCTGATTTTAAAATCCATAAAATATGATCTAAGAGAGAGTTTAAAATTTCTTAAAAGTTTTACTGAAGTTTTACCTTAAATTATTTTTAATTAAAAACTATTAATATTTTTAAAATTTCTGAAATTAAAATACTTAGCATAAAAAATTCTTTAAAACAAAATAATTTTAAAACTTTAGTTATAAATGAATAGATATTAAATTATAAATGTTAAATATATAAGTAAAATAATTTTAACTTTCATATACTAAAATTATGAATGTTACATATATAAATAAAAGGGGAAATTTAAAAAAAAAAAGACCACAGCATTAATGTAAATTAGTAGAAGGAGCATGTAATAAATAAAATTTAAATTTGAGAAAATTTTCATTAAGTTTAAAGTATTTAACTGAATGAATGTGCCAAAATATTTTGGTACATTCTATTGAATGATTCAAATATTTTATTGCATTTTATTACTAATAAACTTTTATTTAATCTTTTAATAAGTTTATTCGGGAACTTTCTAGAAGGCGCCAAAATTTTTGGTCCATTTAATAGAATGAATCAAAATATTTGACGCGTTCAGAATGTATCAAATATTTTCATAAATTCTGAATACAATAAACTAAGTGGTAAATTTACTATTTTTTAAAATTTTATTCATTTCATACTTCTAAGTCTTATTTGGAATGATTTTTTTTAAATTTATAAAATAAAATTTTAATAAAAATATTTCATTTTAAAAAGCAATAAAAAATCGCTCCAATTTCATGTACTTAAATAGCGCGTACTTAAGCATCAGTTATCAGTAAACATATTATACTCCATCATTTCATGGCGACTCTCACTCTCCACAGTTACCCGTTCCGAAATGATTTTCTGTAGAAGAGAAAACGGCAATGCTTGCGGTGTAAGGCATGCAGAAGATCTCTCTGTTATTTTTTTTCTTTTGAAAAATCTCTCTTCAAGCGATTTCGGAAAGTTGAAATAATGCTTGTTTTGCTCTCCTGCTTTTTTCTTTCCTGGGATTCACTTTACTTTTTCTCGATCTTTCATGGGGTTTTTTTTTTTTCGTTCATTTTAATAGGGTTTTATGAGGTGTTTAGGGTTGTTGAAAGAGTGGAAGTACGTGTTATTTTGTACCGAAAATTTCGCTTCAAAGAAGGATAGCTTCTGGTTTCTCACTGGTTTGTGCTGTTTTCAGGGTTGGTTTCTTACTATCCTCAATGTGAAAGTTAAACCCATTCATTTTACTTTTTTTATTATTTATTATGAAAAATCTATTATTCTAATTGATGTTTTTTGTTCATTAATGATTTGGAGTACTTTTCTTGTAAAAACTTGCGATTTTGAATTAGCGGGGGCAGGAGCGGTGCTCTGGTTTGAGGGTTTTAAGCCTTTTCTTGTAACGCAAACTCTTTATTTATGAAGCATTTGACAATGCATGCACCTATGGTTGTAGGTGGTTTTTCAATTTGTTCGATGGAGCCTTGTTTACTGGCTATAGCTATGACATTTGTTGAAATGTAAGGATGAACATAATTGAAGATGATAAACTTTTAGAAGCTTTTATGATGTGTTTTTTTTTTCTAGGATTTAATGAAGGCTCTCTTTCGTTTTGTTGTTTAATTCCTTTCCTTTATTATTTGAATCATTGTAAATTCCTCGCTACCACCTTTATGCTACTCAGAATTTCTCAATTATTCAGATGTTTTGTTTAATTGTGGTTCCCTTGAAAGATGGATTCATGATTTTGCAATTAATCAAATGACAATTACTTGCCTAATTTATGAATCAAAACCTTGAAGGATCTGTTTGGATGGTTTGAAATGAAAGGAAATTAAAAAAAAAAAAAAAGACTTTGAAAAGTTTGAAACAATAGCTGCAAAAACTTGTCGAAATTCAAATTTCCTGAACTTGATTTTATTAAATCAAAGCATAACCTGGATTTAAAGCATAGGGAGCGCATGGGCCCTTCTAAATACAATATCATCAAGTTTTGTTTGGAATCTTTCCTTGTTTTAATGCCTTTTCGGATTGGGGGTTGCGCTTTGACAGGGAAAAATATGTTAAAAAACTTGAATCAATAGCTGGAAAAGCCTATCAAACTTAAAATTGCCTTAATATGTTTTCATTAAATCCAAACACAGCCTTGATTTAAGCATGTAAAGCAGACGGGCTCTTTCACATACAACATCATCCATTGTTGCTTAGAATTTTTTGATACCGTATTTTTGGAGAGGATAGTTGCACAAGAGAGTTGTCAATGTGCTTTCTACCCCTTGTTCATTGCAATTGTCTTCAAGATTGTGGTTGCTAGGTAATTGTCCTTTGCATCAGCTTGGTTCAAAGGATACCTATTGCGGCTTCTTTGATCGGATTATGATAAAACATGCTGTATTTTCAATGGAGTATGGCTTATTTTACTCAGACAAGGTCAGAACTGACAATAAAGTAGTGAAATTAATGGTTTTGTGAGGTTAGCAAAAGTGACATATGGAGGAACATATCAGCGGTTTAGTGATGGGGATATCAGAGCATGGAAAGTGTTTTTCCCGTTTTTATCTCTTAAGGAGGTCGTATGTAAGCCCTAAGGGCATTGTCGTCTTTCCTATTTTGAGTCATATGTACGAGGCTATTTATAGCCCTTATGTTTCTCTTTGAAAGTTTAATGAATGAATGAATGATTGATTGATAAAATTTTCCCCTTGCTAGATTTCTTTGTGAGATCTTGAGAGTATTTTAGAGATGAATCCCTAGGAAAGGGAAAATGGATCACCCACCAACCTTGGAGATTGCCGGGTTCGTGGTTCTACCTTCTATATCGTTTTCCCCTCCTCCTTCCTCCCTCAATTAGCCGCCGGCCTTGAAGTCCATCCCACCCCCTTAAGCCGCCGACCAGCATACAACTTCCATTCGCCATCGATTAACCTCAACTCTATCTCCACCCTCATTTGACAAACCCAACCTCATCATCACCCCACTGAAATTTTCCTCTTATAAGCCCACCAAGCCGGCCTCATCTCCCTCCTCCTCCCTCCAAAGTTCAAATCACTACTTGAATGCTTTCCATAAATGACTATTCTAAATTTGGGAAGACTTAACTTCAAATTTCAAAGCAATTTGAATTTGAAAATTTCTTTCGTAATTTAAGAAATTTATTTTAGGAAAGTTTCTAAATTAAAGCCTATTTGAATTTGAATGCCGCCGGCCCCTCTAGGATTGGATTAGGAATTCTTTCCTAAAACCCAATTCCCCACTTTGGAAACAATTCCAAACTTCTCTCTCTCTCTCGTGGCCGAAACTCCCAAGGGCCCACCCGCTTAATTCCTTCCCAAAATTAAGCTTCCCCCCTTGGAATTAAATCCCAAATTTTGTCCTACTCTACATGCCCCCTCTCTTACCCCATATTCTATTTAAATTATTCCCAAACTTAGAGAATTGATTTGGAAATTAATTTCAGCTTTCCCTCCATAATCCTCTTCTGAAAATCTGAACTCAATCTTCCCCTAGTCTTCCTCCTTGGCCGGCCACCCTCTCTTGCCACTTCCTACTTGGATTCTTGAAAGAAACCTCTCTCTTTCAAGGGGAAATGGCAAGGACAGCAAAGGATCACTCCCGTCAACACTTCAACGCTTGGGAGAGACTTCTTCCTCTCCAGTTGAACCTTCAAGGGAAGCTACGACGAACTTCTTCAACATCTCGCCTACTTGTTTCCGGATTTTGGCAAAGGTGAACATTCTTCCCCTTTTCAATTAACTTCCTAATCTCCTAATCTTGTAGGTGGTGACAAATCATAAGGAGTCGTGCTTCACCTTATGCCTTAAGCTTAGTAAACGTAGGATTGAACATGCTTTCTATGCTTCTAATCTTATTGTTAGATTAGATATTTTTTGTTGAAAGCTATTTACTTAGCATGATTGTTGAATTTCTAACTTGTTTTGATTTTTCAAGTGTTTGGCAAGCAGCTTAGCCTAAACGTAGGCACCCCTCTCTTGTTTTATTTTGTCGTTTTAATTGCTAATGGTTTAATCTTTATTGTTCTATTCAAGAAATCGTGCAAACTCTTATTGCATTTGTTTAAAACATTTTAGTCCTGCATCATTTAGTGAGAAATTTCATTTCAAATTTTTTTTAATTGAAATACATGTCCTTAAATGTTTCTTGGAATGGCATCATTGAGGCTGTTATTGAAATTTCTTGTGAAAAAAATGATTCTTTCAACCACCTTTTTTTTTGGTTCCTTATTGATTTATTACAAAAAGTTGGGATTTCTAGACCTCACACTAGACTATAATTTCAACTCTTTACTGCAATATGCTCTTTTTATGAATCAAAACATGCATCATATTAGAAGGTTGCCAAAATAATCTCTTACTCTTTAGTTAATTGATGCACGCATGATTAAATAATACAATTTCTTTTATTAGTTGAATTGTTGTTGATTCCACCATTGATGCAGTCAAGATATCCTATTTTATATTTTTCTTGTGTGACTTCTCATTTTCCTTGTTGTTTGCTGAATTTTCCTACTATTTGCTGAAATTCTTACTGTCTTCTCGTATTTCTGCTGCTGTTTGGTCTTCCCTAAAGTGGTTGTTTGATCTTCCCATGTTTGTTGTTGCTCTTCCCTTTGGTGGACTTAAGTTTTCCCTTGTGGCTCTTCGTTTTTCCCTATACCCCTTCGGTTTCTTTGCTGTCTTTTCTGAGGGCTGCTTGTTTTCCCTTCTATGGCTGCTCGGTTTTCCTATTTGTTGAAACCTATGTTGAATGCTTTATTTCCTAATTAATTGGACTGATTTAGAAGAGTTTTGTGGCTGATTTGGAAGACTTCTATTAGCTATTTGAGTGACAAATTTAAGTGAGCATTTAATATCCTCTCCCCTTCTTTTTCTATATAACGTGTCTGATTTCTTTATGAGAATGATGGAGAGATTTGTGATGAATCGTTGGAATGTGAAACATGCGGGTTGTTAGCTTGCGAGCTATCCTCTCTACCTTACTTCTTATATTTCGTCTTGGTCTTCTATATACTTCTTCTCTCCACTGTTTCCATTCCACTTGTATCTTTCTTCTTAAAATTTTTATAAGTTGTAAGGTATTGTTGCGTCGTGTTTTATTTTGTAATTGTAAGGTGTTGCATCCTTTTTATTTGAAGTTGTAAGGTGTGTCTTTATTTATAATAGTATTGTTATGTTTATGGAAAGGAAGACTTGAGCTTGCAATACATTTGTTTCTATTGCATCAACCATGTACCTTTATGTTACTCAGATTGTCAATTAATTTCCGTGTGATGCAGCGTAAGGCTCCCCCAATGTATGTTTTTGTGGGCCACATCAAAGATGGTATAAGGATTTTCCATTTTTTAAACTGTTGGCTTGGGTATTTAAACCACGGTCAATTGCCTATCCAATTTATGAGTAAAAACCTTGATGATCTGCTTGGATTGACGGATATTTCTGTGGAAGGAAATGACAAAGATGCCAAAAAAATCAAAATTAATGGCTGCAAAAGCATATCAAACTTCAAACTTCCTGAAGTTTATTTCACTAAATCCAACCAAAATCTAGGTTCTGAGCATAAAAACCACGTCGACCCTTGGGAATACAATATCATAATTTAGCATTTTGAATCTTTAATTTCTTAATGTTTTCTTTTGTGTAGTGCTGCTTTTGCTGGGGAGTTGCCAATGTGCTGTGCCCACCTTGTTCCTTCCAATTATGTTTTAGATTGTGGGAAGCTAGATACTTGTCCTTCACATCAGCCGTGTTAGAAGGATGCCTATTGTGGCTTTTGATCTAATTATAATTATGCCTGCTGTATTTTCAATGAAGTATGGCTTAATTTACTCGGGCTAGGTCAGAAATGGCAATATTAGGAATGAAAGTAACGGCTTTGTTGGGATTGGAGAAACGAGCATCAGGAGGAACATATCTGAGATTTTGATTGTTCTGCGATTATTGTGTTCATGTTATCTGACTTCAAAAAATCTACCACGCTATTTAACATAGTGGGTTATAGTATTTCTAATTGCTTTGCTTACCTCAGGACCTACATAGTTTAATGCTGCGTTGCCATTGTTGGATATAGAGCTTAATTTTCTCAATATTATTGACTTTCAAGTTAAAACTTGCTGTATATTTGTCAAATGTGTTTTTCATGCATTCTTAAAAACTCAATGTAACTTTTACAAGTATGTTACATACCTCCTAATGTCGTATAGTTAACATCTGCAAATTTGTTATCGACTACCTCTAAGCATTATAGAAAGAGATATTTGTATGGGTTTGATGCGCATATCTCATTTTTCTCTTTCTTTCATCCAACTGTAGAGGTGAACATAAAATATGTGACCAATTGAGTAAATGGTGGTCGGTAATTTTTTTTGTTGGTGTAATGTAGATGAAATGTGACAGTCGGAACATAAAGACCATAGCAAGAAAAAACTAGTGATTGTCGGTGGAACATGTGACTACAAAGCAATTGGATGTGGGAGACAGCCAATTTTCCTCTTTATTTGCAGAGCATGGTTGATAGAGGATTTTTCCTCGTATTTCAAGAAGGATCAAATGAGGAAGATTGCTAGTGATGTATGAATGAGAAAAATATTTGGACGAGCAAATATTTGTATCATGTATTTGTCTTTAGACAATTAGATATTTATCTCTTTATATAGATATGGATGTGGGTATCTTACCAAATCACGTAAACTCTTATGTTGTTTTCTAGTTTCTCCTTACATGTTATTATACACCTAGCCTTATGATGAGGACATCGAAGATCAACGGTTACGATCATGTCTATTTATTTTGATATATTTTATGTATTTGATTTATTAGTGTTCTTTTTCCTTTTCTACCCTCACTTGAGGGCTTTATCTTATGTTTGCCCTAGGGGCAATTGTGTATTTTTATTTTCCTTCATGTATTTGGCTATTTAAGCATTCTCCCTCCTCTTAGAGAGGGGATGATGATTAATATGAAATTTTCAGTTTGTGCTTATGGATCTCTTTGTGAGTTCTAAGTTTCTCTCTTTGGATGACTCAGTGAGTTCGTGAGAGGAGAGGCCCAAGTGGGGAAAAAGCAATACCCGTCAATCTTGGTGGATTCCAAGGTTCGCGGTTCTCTTATCTTTCTTTTCTTTTATTTTCCTTTTTTTTCTTTCTTTTCTTGCATCGAATCCCCTCCCCAATCTTCCCACCCGCCGGCCTCCTACTCCCCTTCCCCTTCCCCTGCGTTTTACTGGACAGTTCTGCTCCCGCCGCTACGCGCGAGTCTACTTTTCTCGACATTCCGCCGCCCGTGAATACGGTCCTCCTGACTTACGTCGCCCGCCCCGACTACAGTCTTCCGTCGCCAGCTGACTAACGGTCCTCCTGACCTACGTTGCCCGCGACTGCAGTCCCTTCTAACAAAGCGAACATGTCAAATTAGTGATTCTTGTATTTTACATCAGTAATGTACTCCATAAAGATGTAATCAAGCTTAACCCTTCCACCAAGGAAGGGCCTCATTGAAATCGACTGCAATACTAGTGGATTCGTTCAAACTGGGGCTAGGACTCCCACGTGGCTTTTTCCCCTTTTACAGGGGTTTTCCACGTAAAATCTTGGTGTCTCATAAAATGCTAGGACCCTCTCTCTTATCTGATTGCGTGCCGGATTTTCGTACAATGCTAAAGGACGTGAAATAATGATATTTCTCTACCGCCGCGACATACTCCTGGACGCAACAATGATAAATATTTACAAAAAATGATTGAAAATTTCTATAAATAATAGTTTCAAGAAGTCTAAATCCTCCATGAAATGATTACTTAATAACCACTTATGTAATGAGATAATAATATATTGCTGTGCAACTCACAACAAGGGAAACCTAGGTCAACTAATGTTGTATGCTTGATCACCATTTATGGTGGCCTTAGCCCAACATAATTGATTCAGACTTTGCTTGAACAACTTTCAATCTTATGAAGAGTTTTATACAATTTTTAAAAAATTGCACTAAAAAACTTAATTTAAAAGCAATAAGAAAGTTGTCTCAAATAAAAACTCACACTCACAAGACCCAAGCAACGTGACGCGCTTTGATTTAGTTACCGTCAATGTATAGTATCCACAAGTTATAGGTGATGGAACCAAATTTTATTTCAAGCCCATCACATCAACTATAAACTATCTGTAGCACTTTGGGTTTCACCTTAAAAATTAGCAAAGATGAGCCCATTAATTAGAATATTATAATTTATTCTGAGTTGATAAAACCTTACACTAGAATTTATGTATGATTTGCTATAAAAAAAATAAGTTTCATTCTGAAGATTAATTCTTTTGACTTCTTCTAAAAATTATTATTTTTAATATAATTATTTTTTCAATTAATCGATTTAAATTAAAATATTGAACCTAATAAAATTGTATTCGAGTTTTGTAATATTAATTAAATTTGTTAACGTATTTTTTTTTATTTGGGTGGCTGGGGGGGAATAGGAGCAATTATGTTAATTTACATTAAAAAATAAATTACATATTAATGCCACGTGTTCATAATAAATGTTGGCTCAAGAACGAACGTTTTTTTCATCCTCGTCATGCTCATTCACCTCGACACGTCGCTTGTAGTTTTGGTCTCTCCCGCCGGATAACGAACGTCTCTGAATGGGATCACGAATCGACCTTCGTTCGCGATCTTTTCTCAGTCCCTCCTTCCCGAACTCCGTGTTTCTTCCTGACAACGACTCCGACAAATGTTGTTAGCGAAACTGAGAGAGTGAGTGGAGAGAGAAGAAGAAGAAGAGTAAGAAGTGAAGAAAACGTCAGTCAGTTTTCTTTTCTCCTCTCCCTCGAAAATGGGGCCGAATACAAGACAAAATAAAACTCTACGCTGTGAAGCACCTCATCTCCTCTTGAAGAAACGAGTCCTCTCCCCATCCCCGATCAGTCGATCACGGTAAGATATATACCGCCGCGCATCATAATCACCACCGGGATCTTCCTCCTCACTCCAGCCGTCATCAAGATCTCTTTGATTCGTCATACCGGGGCAGCTTTAGGGTTTCTGCGCGCCGCCATGGCAGCGACGTTATCGCGTCATAAGTTCCCTCGCTCTGAATAGGAGAGAGAACGGATCCATCTCGCGGATGTTCGTCCGGCTCTCTCGCAATGCTCCATTTCCTTTTCCTCACGGCGGCCTGCGTAAGAACACCGCGAGTCCGCCCCGCTTGCGGCTTCGTCATGGAGGGTACAAGTTGTTCCCCAACGATAAGGGAGAGGCTATATAGTTTTCTGATCCATAATCGACGCGGCAGACACATAGACAGGGTCCGCGCGTGGGTCTAGGGATCATCTTACAATAGAGAGCCCGTACGGTAGACGGCGCGGGTGTACGCCGCCACTCGAGTGCGAATTATTTGAAGGCAATGGGGTTCGGGGAAGCGTGGAGATGGATCAGAATGGGGGATGGGGACAGGATGATGAGGAAGATGGGGTTGAAATGATGAACTCGACGAAGGGGATGGCAGATTGGCCGGCGCTTGACCGGCTTGGTTTCTGTTATTGGGTAGGAGAATGTTAATTAAGAAAACAATAATAGCAGTGATGTGTCAGAGGTAGTTCGGAGAAAGATCTGCAGTGCAAGGCAAACCTGCAGGGAACAAGCCATTCCTGTTTTGGTTGCAGAAGGGGGAATTCTTGACTTTGATTTTATTTAATGCTGTTGTTGGTTTTTTGAGCATTATGTGTGTTTCTTAGGACTGAGTTTTAGAACAGTTATGGCCCAAGGTGAATGAAATGAGGGGAAATTCAGTTTGAGCAGCATCACCACTGTGAGGAGGAATAATTAATGAGATGCAATCACTGTGGTAAGAGCCTGAGCTCTAACTGCAGTCAAGATTTTTCATTGGAGTTGATGGGCTTCTACTTCTTGTGCGAAAAGGCTTTAGGAGGAGAAAATGGATATGGTTTCAGGGTGCAGAAAGGAAGCTAGGTTTTTCGGTTTATCCTGGAGAATCTATCACCGGAGCACCACTTTCTGATCGTTACGTGAGTTTGTACTAATAGCCTTTTCGAACGTGTCAATATTTTCACTCCCATCTATGAAAGTTATTTATGTCACAAGGTACTAATTAAGCACTTACCTTCCTCCCTTACAAGCGGGCCAATTTGGTTTGCTTAATATCAAATTGTTTTTCTATAGGTGCATGTGCACATCAGCTTTGTGAAAATCAGCATCATTACAACAATGCTTCTTTCTATTATATTTGATTTAGTATAGCTTAAAATCTACTGCAAAACGATGAGTCTATCCGGTTATTTTCTTCTCAAGATATTAACCTTTTGTCTTGTTGGGAGTTATCAGTATTAATCTCCAATAGTTATTTTCATCTGGACTATTTTCAGGCTAAAAGTTTTGCACTTTGTTAAGCTTAAATATACTGAATATCTCTTTCATAAGAGAGAACATTGAGCCCCTTTCTAACTTTTGCGTTTCATAGATGATTCAAATTTTTTAATTATGAATCGTAGCTTTTAAATTTCTGGTTGAGTACCTCATAATGTTGTATACCTAAATTGCTTTCATAGGATGTTGATTTATTTCAGAAAATTAAGTCTCCACGATTGTATTTTCAGTGTGCTACATGAAATAAAGTCACTCTATTTTTACAAAAACAGAATGAGCTTCTCGACTAGCCCATTTTTTTTCATGTCCTTAAAATCATAGCAGTGGGTTAACCAACCTTACAATATTCTATGTTAGTGATTTTATTTTATGTTACAATAAGCTGACCCCACGTAGTGGGATAAAGGCTTATTGTTTTGTGTTGTTGTTTCAATAATCAAAATTGTGTTGTGACAGGTTTTTGAAAAGCCATTGTGGTTTTGCCAACATAAGCAAAACGAAACCTAAATGTTTATTCTGTTCAAAGTACTTCAGAAATTTTTTTTAAGATAAGATGATATTGATTGATTTTGCAATCATTTCACTTTCGTAATATTGAAGGGCTCAACCCCATATTTAGTAAGCATCTCTTGCCCAACGCCCTTTCTTTATTTCAAAATTATTGACCTACTTATCCCTAGAAATGTTATTGATGATTCCTTGGGGTTTTGGAATGTTGGGTTCCATGATATATTTTCTTTCAGCATCAATTAGTCCTATAGCACTGACCAGTTTTTGTTGGCCTTTGTTGGTTTTTCATATGCCATTTGTTTCCAAGCTTAATTTCATTTTTTTAGTACTAACTCTTTTTCGGATCCTCTTTCATTACAAAAGAAAAAAATGCTTTTTTTATATTTATTTATTTTTGTTATCTAGTGGTTCCTTATGGATGATGCATAATTCTTACCTTGTGGGCATTCCTTTGGAAGTCTGGAAGCAACATGTCAAAAGAATTGTAAGTTCTTTCAGCACGCAAAATTATGTTTTTCATTTGCAATTTTAGTCATTTATGTAGATATGTGCAAAAGAAAGAAAGATATCACTTCCCCCCCTCCCCTTCCCTGGTATTTATTATATATGTGTACCTGCATTGCCAATTTGTGAGAATGCGTTATAATAGAGAGTTAAAATAGTACTGCTAAAGTTATGTACAATGGCCACGTTTGGTTGTGTCACTCATATATGGCGTACTTCCGAACGTATATTGAGGGGTACAGTGCTGCAAGTCATGGAGGAGTTTCGAGCTCTGAGCCATCCATAGTGCCTACAAAAATAATTTTGTGTGTTAGGTACTAAGGAATGATAATTTGTTATGATCTTCTTGTACTCTATATGTTCAGATTTACGACCTAGTGTTAAAGCGTACGTTCATTGTATGATTTCTTTTCTCGAGTACTAGTATTGTTACTATCGATTCTGTGTGCTCACTCCTTCTATAATTGCTTAAACTCCCTCCGACGATCATTCCGCGAGGCGACTCATCATAGCAAAACCAACCTTACTAAACAGTTTTTACAATGTGTTTTGCCCTGTGTCGTGTTAGGAACTCACGTGCCTAAAAGCCTATTTATATATTATTACTCTTTGATCTTGTTCAATCCTACGCGTGCAATTCCTAACCTTGGTCTATGGTTCGACAATGTGTATTTAACTGTTAGTGTATATTTAGATATTAATTGCCTTAAAATTCCCCATCTTCATAAACTTGCCTCATATGGTGTTAAGAAGTGGAAAACTTTTTTATGCCCAAATGGTATCCGGGATGATGTAAATTCTAATAAACTTGTTATTACATATTTACAGATATTTCATAGGTTTGTCATGTCTGGGATGGCTGCTTTTAGTGTGTGGCGTAAGATATTCTATATTCTAACCTTATAATATAAGGTTTATAATAAATAAATTATCTAATCTGTAATAGTAATAGAATATTTAACGTACATGAATATACTTATAACTATAGTCAACGGATAAGAAGGACCATTAAAATGAGTGTGTAAATTATAGAACTAAAAATTATTACATATATATCCCGTCAAAGTTTTCTTGGTGTAGATAACTTTCCCCAAGAAGTTTACAGGGCTTAGGAATTTTACTCTTTAATCTCATTTCTGCACTTATTATTTCCCACAATTTATTTTCATTTTAACTATATTTGAATTCGAAATCTACCTTCTCTCGCAAAATATTTCCCATTTCCGACTTAAATTAAAAAGGTAAGTCAGAAATAAACTTTCTTTAGGCGTCTCTATCCCTCTCCCTTTTGTTCCCCGTTTCCCCTCACTCATTAAATCCCCGTATCGCCGTTCACTCTGCACGTGGTCCCCACCCGCCCCCTAGGCTTGTTGTCCTTTCGCACGCATGTATCCAGAAAATCCTCGCCTTCGCTCTCCTTGCGACGGTTCCCTTACAAGATGTCCAAGCATCGCCGGCCAGCCCTCCCTCCCCTCCCACTTTTGTTCTTCCTCCCTCCAGACCCCCGCCGGGTGGTCCACCCACCAAATCCTTGTTCACATCATCTGCGATTTTGAAGATTCAAATTCTTATCTGAGATCAAATATATTCCTTTATGCTCTATAATTATATCTCATATATAAGTTATATAGATGGTGGTAAATATCCCACATGATCCTATGGCCTAACGTTCTCAATTATTTATTTGAGCACATATTGATATATATTTCAATAAACTCACTTCACTATGATGAGTTTAAGTTTATATTAATTAAGCCATTTAGGTAATGGTATTTATATTTACATTTATTAATTATACTAGATTAAGTATTCAAATATTAATTAATTTATTCTATTATAAGTGAATTTTAATTTATAATATATATTTACATTTAATCGACTATTGTACTCGATTATACCTATTTATTATAATTTGACCTTCATTATTATAATGTAACTTATATCATTACACTTCTATAGCGGGTACCCATCCATAATTAATCACAAACTTTTAGAACGCCGCTCTCACACTGGCGTTCCTGCCTTGCTCATATCTTCTACTTATCCGTCGATTTGCCTGGCCCTTCCCCTCTCCCTCAGTAACTTTCTCTCCATTTTCATTAATTGCTTCCCCGCCTTATTAATGACTCCCCTCATTATCTCCCATACAATTTCTCCTTCAAACTTAATTATCTTTCATGAGAGTTGAATTCAAATTAAATAATTCTTTCCCTCCGAAGTTCACCTATATATAAATTAATTCAGAGTTTACAACTCATCCATCCGTAATTAAGATGAAATTGCTACATGCCTACATTAAGCCCCAAAAAAACAAAAGATTAACAGAACAATATATAAAACCACACCCTGCGAGAAATCGGGAGAATTCTCTCCCCAAGATCATCTCTCGCCATAGCGTGAGCCCCGGACTCCCTACTATCTTCCCACCGTGGTCAAATATACTCCAAGTGACCTGTGTCAGAGCCAGAACAAGAGGGCAAATATATCTGCTTGAGTCCCTCCGCCGTTAAGGCATCGAAACGCGTTACTATCCGAATCACGCCTGGACAGGTCTGCTGTAAGGGCTGACACTGTTTGAAGGCTGAATATTTGGAGCCTTGAAAATTTGACTGTCCAGGACTCTGCAATTGCTGTCCAGAGAAACTTCATACTTCTCTTCCTGCCTGTTCGGTCTGGTCGGGGAATTCTTCGTGTGTGCTGTCTTGAAATCGGCTTTCAGTATTGTACCTGCGCCACAATCCAAGAAGGTGTGCCTGTCGTTCGTTTGCCGTTGGATCTCAACATTCCGCTCGATTTACTAATCTGGCTACCCCTTCGATTTTACTAAATCCCGGATTAAGCCGTAAATCCGGATCTGAATCTGGATTTAACGCCGCGCACAAAACCCAGTTGTGATTAGCGAATCCGAACTTAAATCCCGGCTGTAAATCCGATACCAAAACAGCCCTAAGTAGTTAGAATGCAGATGGAAAATTTGTTCCGTCTACCAGCACCCAAAACCGTCGTACGAACTTATCATATCTTCTTTTCTTTTGCGAAGTTTTCTTATAGGCTGGAACTGCGGTCCAGGGAGTCTTGTTGCACGGGTGTACCAAAATATCAAAATCTCAACAAGAGTGAAGTTAGCTTGTACCAGAATTATTTCAAAATGTATAGGTAGAGACCAATAGTGGATTGGCCAAAGAGATTCCCTGTCGCCGACCTCATTGGACCGCTGTCTTGAAGATTACGGCCCTTGGGATCACATAGGCATGCATAGTTTCAGCTCCTATTGGTGTACCTTGGCCATAACTTTTCCCGCTGTCCCAGCAAGGTACTCTAACTCGCCACTCCGTGAGGCATTCCAACCTTAAGTTGTTGTTCACTTCATTCCTTACAAACAATGAGGGACTCATAAACTATTGGCAATCGACCACACCGGGAACATCGTAACTCCCACTTCTTTCGAGGTAAACTCTCCCTCACCAAGGACTCTCTTATCTTCCTAGATGCACTTAACTACTTGTGGTTCTAATGTTGATTAACAACGACAAAACAACCGCTAAATTCCAGTCTCTCGTTAAAAAAGCGCCAAATCACCTAGTAAGAAGTTTGCGAACAAGTGACGGCAATCTCCTCACGATAGTCGACTAAGTCTTAGTTGTTAGCATTGGGAATTTATTGGTTGAAAAACGAATTCGATGGTATGCAACATCACATTAACTAGACTATTTGCATCTTATCTTTAACAAAGGCATGATGATTGAATCAGCGCCTTCAAGCCTAATAATATATTATATTCTGTAATCGTTTGTATGGACTACTGTCAGAAATTATCTTGAATCATCAAAGATAGAACTGTGACATGGATAACTAGCTTTGGTAGGCTCTAGAATTACAAGCAGTATTGGAAGACATCCTTTTAGCATACTATCCTATAGAAATCCAATACATCCGGGGTCTGTCCTAGTACTTAGTGGTTCACAGTCTCTACGACTCTTTTGAGGTAAGGTCAGACAAGAGCCATTCCTCAGCGATCGCACTATGCATGCGGTTTTAATCTTAATGAGTGCATAAAGGTCAATGCACTACACCCATAGAGGAGGAGAGTCTACTTAAACTTGTCTCCGCTTGAGTCTCTGCTCTATAGGGTGCATCCCAGACGTACCATCGCCCATAGTGAGTGTGTGTACAAAGGATGATCGGGGAGGGCATAAAGTAGGAATTCCTCAAGAAAATATGATCAGAGATGGTGTCTATTGACTCTATCTAGCCATTATTAGACCAGCACTCTAACATAAAGATGTGTTACTGCACGTTAGCTGAGATCCGGACTGTTTAAATGACTGAACAAGAGGAATGGTACTTCGGTAAGGTCTTAAGTGTCCATGTACGCATGTGGCACAACAGGTTAGATGTTGTCACAGGTAGCGAACGAATCTCATCACTAAGCATTGCTCGGCTAAGATCGGTTCTCTTGCTAGTCAACCGATATACAGTTTGATGGTGCTCCGCCGGACGCGCGCAGCACACATTATAGAAGGTAAGCACTCTATAGGTCAAGGAAGTGCTAAAGACTACTCTGTACTTTAAAGAGACTATTTCGGTCACAACTCCCTAAGGATATGGAGACTACACCACTTAACCCCATACACTTAACGACAGTATCTACCTTTTAACTAAAAGCCAAAGTAGGTAGATGTGCTCGATCCTCAGAACATACAATTTTGCAACATTAATAGTAGATCGCTTGTAGGGCCTTGACCCCAACACATAGTGATTTAGATAGCTTGATCCCACTATCTCCCACAAGACACCAAAACCCATCCAAACACCTAGTGCATCTTAGGACCAACTGTTGTGGTTTGCTGTCTCCAAACATTTCTTCTCCACCCTGCAGAGTGAAGCTCTCAATGGCTTAAACGTACTGTGTGCTATACACTGATAGTGTCACCTAACGCCCCATTCGTACCTTAAGACATTTGCTAGCAGCTTTTCGAATGGTCCAGGGGTTAATTTTTGATAAGACTCCATATAAAGATTTAGATTTTGACTTTTTAAAATCGGACTAGTGGTAAGATAATATCATAGGAGCTTAGAAATGTATATGAACGGGTGATGAGAACCCGTTTGAGCTAATCCCCACCATCACAGAATGTACCAGTGACCTCCACTCAGATACCATCTTACAGCCTCTCCTATTACAACCTCGAAGCCAGTAGGCCTCCACGACCTCCACTTGAAGTTACACTCTCTAGCGTGAGTCGTGATATACACCACCTATATGATGATTTCCTTCGGACAGCTTTACTTATACTTTCAGAGAGTAATGGGACTAAGTCAACTAAGATTGTGGATCTCTCTTGATCATTCATATTCCCTGATCGGCAGCCGAGTGTGGCATCGCTCAAGTGCGGTCCACCTAGAAATGTCAGGGCTCTTCACATTTTTTGCGGTAATGGATGGCAAGTCATCAAAGCCAGATATCAATCAAACGCGGAGGGTCGAGAAAGACGTCATCTCACCTTAACTCTAGCACGGTGAAAAGCAACTGAAGACACGGACGAACGATTTCTCATTCGACATTAAAATAAACCGGACCCGAACAGGTATAGTCTATCTGCTTCACCCAAGACGCAAGAAGTGGAAGACTAACACGCATCCTCGAACAAGCAGACGCAGCGACTCCCAGCGGCGTCTGATTCATGTAATGATAGACACTCGATGAAGCATATAACTTGGAGGGTTCGAGACCACCCATCTTTGAGTAACGACAGGGTTGTATGTCTCATCCCTGTAGGTCTTCATTCAGTCTTTGGGTTGAGTCCGACCTGTTAGTGGGTCTGCTGTGGTTCGTAGCCTTCAATATAGAGTCTCCCCTATCTTGCAGATCGACTTCTCCAGGCAACTCAGCTCCAGAGTTCAACCTTTAGGCCTGCTTCTACTAAGGGTTCTTTTTATCCTATGATTGTGTAGATAGCTTTGAAGTAAAGTAATTTCAGGATAAAAAGACCAGAACTATCTATACACTGGAACTCCGTACCGATTTTGCATCACTTACCATAACCAAGTACAGTCCTCAGATTTGTGTCCAGTATACCTTATCGAATAAAACGCCAACCGAAGTATGGATGTATTCAATCTCGGGTATCAGGTAGACTTCATTTTTCTTTCTTTTCGTACGTTTTTGCAATTGTTAGTGAATTATGACTGGAGTTATTTTAGAAAGTGAGTCAGGAACTCTTCACCACCCTCCCACCAGGATCCAAAACTATCGACATGACTTAAAACCCCTGACGCTAAAGGAAAGATAGAACACAATCCTTCAT